>NW_009734682.1:9307-34699 GCF_000703405.1 Apaloderma vittatum | reverse complement strand
ATGTAATTCCTCTGCTTCTGAGGCTTGGTCTGCCGCCTGTGCCTGACACTCCCAGAGCCGCTCCCTGTGCTCGTTGCGCAGATGCCCAGAGCTGGCTGAGGGGCTGCGCCCGGCTCTGCCGGACGCAGTGAGGCCCTTGGGAAGCCGGAGTGCAGGCAGGGCACGGCAGGCACGCTCAAATGGACCTCGCTTTCACGTATTGCCTCCTATTTGGCTTCTCCAGAAGCCACATTCAGGCAGCACTCCAGAACTGTTATCACCTTTTTGCACCTGAGCTGTCCTGGACTATATGTATTTTTTTCTTTTTTTCTCTACTCACAGTATCCATAACCCAGGCACTTACATACAAAACTGGGCTACACAAGATGCATGCATAATTCTTTCTTATTTACAGAATTTTTTAGCAAGTGACTTCAGGGATATTGTCTAAAGTATTTAATTCCTCTGACATAAGGAAAAGCTTATTCATTCGTCATGGAAGTAAGCCTCAGAACTTGCAAAAAGAAAAAAGGCCCGTTCCACATAAATGGAAAGGAGAGCTGTGCCAGAGAGCAACACCTGAGAATAACCACTGGACAACCCTCACAAGTCTGAGTAGCTGGAATCTTGTCTTAAAGAAGGTTTAGCTCCTCTGTGCCAATGTGTCTAAAGTGACAAGCAGAACAGATCTAGGACACAAGGCATAATACTTGTCTTCAGCTCTTTTTCAATAAGGCATGTGAAGAACATGCGAAAACTAAACACAAATTAGTACTAAATTTTTGTTCAGTCAACTTTGTTTCTTATTTTGGTACCTTTATCATTTGCTGGCACCTCAAGGTACACACAAATAATATTGCCTGTCTTTTTATACACAGGAAAAGGAGATTTTGTCTTCAGTTTACCCTGCGTTTTGATCCCTTCTGTTTCAGGATAGCCGTGAGAAGGGTGGCAGCAAACATGACTATGGATCTCAAATTCCAGGGATAGAAGCATTTTGTTAAAGGAGAAAGATAACTGTTAGGATTACCACTGAGTGAAAAGATGCAGTATGGATTTAACTGTCTTGCTAGTGAGTCCATGCAGGAGAGAGAGATTACAAACGAAAGTTCAGAATATAGTAGGGCTCCTAAGATTTGCAGTTTGCACAACTTGGTTTTGCAGAACTGCTTTGTTTTCCATCAGAGATAGCACATGCTTAGTTTACATCTATTTGCTGGGCACATCTGCTGCCTCCAGTCACTGCAGTGATGGGAGCCTCACCTACCTGCAATGAATCAGCAGATACTGTGTTTCAGAGAAAAGAAAGAGGAGGAAAAATTGTCTTAATTATATCCTTGTTGGTTGGATGCAAACTGGCTACATCGCAATCTGGACTAGTTACTAGCATCAATGTTTTCTAAAAATAACGTTAATTGTAATTTTGCTGTACTTACAAACACTGAATAGTAATTTGCCTCAACTTCTGCTGGTATGTCTGGTTATTAGTAGTGACTCAGAAACTCAGACCTGCCCTTGCAAGTCAGTTCTACCTTCTCCTGACTTGAGCAGTGTGGTTCCCAACCAACATCATTATTTTCGATATTTTCTTCTAACCTTTTTACTAGGTCACCATCTGTTCCAGCAGCTGCATATTTGTGTGAAGTAGGTAGGACACTTGTTTTGTGTTTAGGAGCATGCACCTGTAAGAACCCAGTGTCCCCTGCTGAGCAAAGACCTGAGCTGAGCATGGAGCCAGTGAGAAGTGCCACCTCCTGACCACTGCTATTGCCCCCTGCAACCCTGGTGGTTCTTGAAACCAGCTGGCATCAGCTGTAGGAAGGACAGTAGAAACAATGGTAAGCAATAATGAAATATTTAGAAATTTGTAATTTAGACAGGGATGTTCAGCACAATGTGCATGCCACAGTGCTTCCAGTTTTGGGAGCATTAAGGTTAATCAAATATGAGTTTGACTTGGCAGTTCTTATTCAATAAAGACTAGAGATGTTGTTCCTTAAAAGTGACCATAGGGTTTGTCTTGAATATCTTAGAGAAATATACACACGAAATGATCAGAAAAAGTAAAAGAACTAAATGGCTGATGCCAGCATGCAACTTTCAGTAAGAAGCACAGATTTAACAATATCGATAAAATGCATGTGCTAAAGGAATGCTTAATGTTTAATAGATTATGGTAGAATAAATCTGTGCAAAGCCAGCTGGGAAGGCAGCAGTAATACCATTGATTTAGCATGTACTGGACATATTTTTTCAGCATGTGTCCATAAGGGAGAGAGTAACTAACCTATTTCTTTGTGCAAATAAAGCGATGGAAAGTGTATTGATTGCCATTTCCTCATTACATAAAATTATGATCTGTTTGAGAAGAGACTATTTTGGGGTTTGATGTACCAGTTAAAACTACTTTTTGCTGACAAGTAATAGCTTGTGATAGAGTTGGAAGGATTTACTTTTTAGAAACACCACAAAAGTAAAAGCAACAAGCCACAAAAAAATGTCCCTGCTCCCTCTCCCTGCCCTTCTTTTAACTTGAAATAGCAGGTTTGTAACAGACTTCCCCACAGTTTACAGCCTTAACCACTTTCTCAATGACCTTGATCAACAAGCTGTGTATGCAAACCATATATATGGAGGAAGTTACCTTTATGCAGAACTCTGTCTTATCTGTTTTTATAGATATATGAACAATGTGTGTAGAGATATAAAAAGTATAAATATCCAAAGGTAGATACATACACCAAATATATATGCAATTATATACATTCATATATATTCCTAATATAGTTAATTTTAAGCAAACAAGGAAGCCAACGTGACTCTATGGCACCTCATGATGTGCCAACCTGTTTTTAATAATAGAAGCAAAAATACATGTTTCTACTCACATGTGCAAATTAAGAGGACTTCACTGCACCTGGAAGCATCCAAGTGACTGGTGTGAGAGCTGCTTGCAAGTGTGTCAAACGAACCCCGTGCCGCAAGGGGACTAGCGCTGCTCCAGGCACCTCCAGGCCACATTCAGTGCCAGGTCTGGAACTCTTTGTTAGCTGCCATTTTTTTGGTAGAAACTATCTATTCACATGAGTAACCAGTTTCCTTAGTGATAGTCCTTTTTATAGTAAGAATTCATCAGAAGAAACCCCCTTTTTGTTTTAGCTGCTTTTTCAAATAGTTTCAAATTAGTTCATGACTCCACACAGACTTATTTCATCTGCAGGATGACAAAAGCTTTCTTCATCGCATGAATGTAATTTTCTGTTAATGAGAACTCTTGAGATTTCTAACATGAGCAACGAATTTACAAAAATGGTTTCTTCTTTTTTTTTAAGATTCATTTCATGAAATGCTACTAAATTAGGTCAGGCATGAAAGTTTCAGGCTCATATCTCTAAAAAGAACGTAACTGCTATCATTCACTAGTAATAATGTATTTTAATAACATTCAGGTTAAATCTCTAAGCATACCTGTTTGCCTCTATTTAAAACTACTGCAGTATAAATGAAATACATGTTTGAGAAGTGAGTCCTGTGACTAAACTATGCTTTGTGTGATTTAAAGAAAAGTTTCACTACTTGTTTTATAGAGCTATTAATAAAATTATTAAAAAATCAATAATGAGGTTTTTGCTGCTTAATATTACTGATTTTTTTGGTGCGAAGAGTGGGTCATATTAGGCACAGTATATTTCCTAGTTTCATTGCCAAAAAAGGCCTTTTTCTGTCTTTGAAGAGCCAATCCTTCAAAAAGAGAAGGAAAAATACATTTTTTAAAAAATATTACTTTTCTGTCACACTTGATTTTCAGTTAAAGTCCTGAGGAATTTGTATGTTGTATCCAGCCATAATTCTTCTCTTACCATTGCACATACCATGCAAAAATTGTTCAACAGACTTACTTTTCTATAAATCAAATAAGTCCATCATTAGTTGCCCATTATGCTATGAAGATTTTGGTGCAAATGAACTGTGTATAGCACTTTCTGATCATAATCACTGTTCATGCTAAACACAAAAATTATATTTAAAAACCCCCAAATCTTCATTTGTAGTATGTAATCAGTGTTAGATTGATTTTTCCTCTGGTGGGACAATATTGAAAATAGATTTTACAAGATTTCATTGACCAGCTGGAATTTTCTTTGCAATCCACAGGGGTTTTTCCTCTGTCTTCAAGTGTAACAGAAGTGATTTTAATTAGTATTTCATTAGTGTTAGTAATTTAATCTTTACGAGATAATTGCAGAATGGCTCTTAGGATGACTGATAAGAATTCAGGTATAAAACTGGTACCTTCAGAGCAGAGATAGTTTGACTCTGCTGGAGTTTGACTTAAGCTATCAAATTCCATGGAGGAGCTGAGACTACTAGAAAATCAGGGGGTTTGTGCTGCTAGAAAATTATGGGAAATAATTGAAAAAGCAAAGATAAACGCCCTCCTTGGGCGATTTCTGTTTCACATAACTTTTTAAACTCTAGATTAATTTAAGCTGTTTGTTATTTCAGGATGCAGAAGACTTGGTGATGGGGGAAGGCATGTGAAAGAGAAACTAAGCCACATAAAGCAAAGGTCAGGTGGAACAAATTGTTAGATTTATTAAGGAATGCGGAATTCCTTCATTCAGGTTGATCCTCTTAAAGACATTCTTCCTTCCATTTGATTATGTAGTGCTACAGTACTGATACTGCACTAGACTCTAGAGACCAGTAGCATTAGGAAATCCACTGGTAACTCATAAAGGTTATTGAGTTACCCTGTCCTAGTTACAAATATTTGGAGAATATATGTCTGATCTTTATTATCTAAACTCCTACGTATCAACTCTGTATTTCTCTGAAGAAAAGCTGAAGCATCATTCAAGGCTAGTAGGTGGTACTGGATTTTGTAAAATCCAGTTGTAAAACATGGAAGTTTAGTGCCAGAGACTCAGGTCACTGTTCTTTAGGTCTGTCCTTGTACTCATCAAACAACGAATATTCTAGCAGACATTGATACAAACTACCAAACCTTTTACTACGGCTTTCAACTCAACAAAAGTTTTGCTAGTTGGTGGTATGAGAATAAAAGCCCTTCTAAATGGATTGCAAAGCAGGGAAAGAAATACAAGGAGAAAGTAGTTATATGCATTAATGAAAAGTAGTTGAAAAATAGTTAATATGCTGAATAAGCTTCTTGAAGAAAACATGCTGTCTTCCGAGAATAGGAGGATCAGAATATAATGCGGAACCTGTAAAATGACTATCAAAATAATACAAATAAGGAAATGCTTGAAAAGTTTTAATATTCAATGTATTGTCAACATTTGTGCTCATTTTAAGATGCTAAAATAAACCATTACTAAAGTTCCTGAACTTCTGGAAGTTACTTTTGTAAAGGGATGAACATAGTTCTATGAAATCTCTGAAAAATGAGGGTAAAGAGGAGCAGCATCAATCCTACTTCTAAATTTTAAAGCCGAATGCTTTAGTGCTACCTGCTGTTGTCCATACATTTGCACCAGCTGGTGCTATTGCTCAGCCTTTCCTATGGGTCATACACCGAGTACCCTCCACACCTGTGTGTGTCAAAGAGATTGTTACTTCTCTTCTGGTTTCCTACTAAGGAACTAGGGGGAAGATGGCATATGTAATCAGTTAGCTGTGTTACACCAGGGGTGCCAACTGAATAAATTGATGATTTTTTTCTGTGCTGAATTACAAGTGTTATTTCCTTAAGTGTCTGCTACTTACACAAAGGCAGAAATTGCTGGCAGCTATTTGGAACATTTAAATTTTGCTTTACAAGAAAGTTACCTAGAGTGTCTGATCAGGAGGTTCTTCACATCTTTATTCCCCGATCTCCCGTGTTTGTTTTTCACTGTATTTCTACTCATCTTCTTTACAAGTTAGCATCTCCTAATAGTCCTGTTTGAGGACTTAATGTCAGTAGGCAAGAACATTTGTCATTTTGTCTCCTTTTTTGTTTTAGTCTTTTTTTTCTTTGTTTTCATTCTTACCCAGAAAATTCTTTAAAACTGTTCAGGTCACCAACAGAAAAAGAAAATCCCTTGTGTAAATAGTTTTGGCTCAATAATGAGCATATAACACACGATGAAAAACACTGGAAGCAGTCTACATGGTATTCCATAATTGTTAAAGTAGAACTGAAGTTCTGTGTATAACTACCTGAATTAAATTGTATCAGTTAAATATATTGATCTCTAAGGTCCCTTCCAGCCTAGGCCATTCTATGCTTCCGTGACTCTATGATTCTATGATCCTATGATTTTAAGAAACTTGTACGAGTTAAAAAAAATCACTCATACACTGCAGAAATAGGTTTAGCTATGATTAATGCAACGTTGTTTCAGTGAAATAAGTGGTCTGACTGAATATTCATAGATATTCTGTTTCATGCAAATTAAGTAAATATAAATGGATCCTTGGGGTAATGTTACCATTATGGCTATGTTTTTTAATGTCTACAGAAGACGACAAATTTGTGTGGAAAAGAGCAGGCTGAGGTCAAGCTGAGAAAAGGCAATCGAAACCTCTGACAAAGCAAATGAAATGGAATTCGAACATTCTCACATCCTGACAAGATGGAAAAAAATGTCTTTTTTGTTGGAATTTCTTTAAAAAACTCAGAGTTGCCTAAAAATGTGGTTGTTAATGGTACCGGGATGTGATGGTGACTGTAACACTTTTCGATTACATAGGTACACAGTTTCTTTGGTTTGCTTCTCAAGGTCCTATTTAATTTGTTTGGAAAGGTGTTTATACAACTGATAATGAATGACACAAAACATGTTACCGAGCAGATAACCATTACTTTTGACTTCATAGAACAGTTGGGGAAGGGGGGAATCTGGCAGGATTTTGTTTCGGTTTCCCTTTTTTCTTATTTTGACAGTAATATTAATTTAATATACAGTGCTTGGTATTCCTTACTTATTCCATGGATAACATGTGTGAAAATCCCAGATCACCCCTGGATGACCTAAAGAGGTCAGGACACACATGGTTTTATATTCATGATCTTTTTAAACCAAAGCCTGAGCAGGTTTTAGAGTGAAATGAAATGTGGCACCTTCTGTGAAGTGCATGAAAAGTAAGGGGGGGCAGGGTAAAGCCTCTTGCCTTCTTTAGTATCTCATTTTTATGACATATTTCTCCCTCTGTAACAAGCATTTACATTTTGAGAAGCCAGAAGTCAAGTCATTTTCTATAAGCACATGCTAGTAGGGAGGTGTGAACTCCTGTGACATCATTCTGATCCTATTTGAATGTCAGTGGTTAAAGTTCACTGCTACCATTCTGAATCCTTTAAGAAAAACTGAAGTCAAAGAGAAGCAGATAGAAAAGTTCAAAGGGGGAAGAAAGAGGGAGGGAGAATGAGGAGAAACAATAGAGAGTTCTCAAAAGTAGTCTGGTCAGTGGGGAGATTCAAGAAGAAAGAGGGAGGTAACAAGGTGGTAATGAGTGACATTCTCAGTTGGCACTGAAATGTGGACACCTGCTATATAGGTTATCCTGCTATTCCTGTCTGTTCATATAGGTCACCTCCTCTGCTGGTCTGTCTTCCTTGCGAGTAGGAGAGAGAAGTTTTTGACTCCCCAGGAAGTAGCAAAGTTGTCAATTAAAGAGAATCTTTAAATAGTATTTTTTTTAATATATATTCCTGTCTGTTCATATAGGTCACCTCCTCTCCTGGTCTGTCTTCCTTGCGAGTAGGATAGAGAAGTTTTTGACTCCTCAGGAAGTAGCAAAGTTGTCAATTAAAGAAAATCTTTAAATAGTATATTTTTTAATATATGTGTATAGATTCATAGAATTATTTAGGTTGGAAAAGACCCTTAAGATCATTGAGTCCAACTGCTAACCTAGCAATTCCAGGTCCACTAATAAACCACGTCACTAAGCACCACATCTGCATATCTTTTAAATACCTCCAGGGGTGGTGACTGCCACCTCCCTGGGCAGCCTGTTCCAGTGCTTGACAAGCCTTTCAATGAAGAAATTTTTCCTAATGTTCAATCTTAATCTCCCCTGGTGCAACCTGAGGCCATTTCCCCTTGTCCCGTTTCTCATCACTTGGGAGAAGAGACCGACCCCCACCTTTCAAGGGGAGAGCAATAAGGTCTTCCCTCGGTCTCCTTTTCTCCAGGCTAAACAACCCCAGTTCTCTCAGCCGCTCCTCATAACACTTCCATATATACGTGTATATATAATATACATATGTATATGTAATTTAGTTTGTATGTATATATGCATGAAAGTCCCAGATGTTCTTTCTTTTATTAACTGGTGCCCTTTCAGAATGCCAAGTTGTTGCCTGGGACTACTGCTCTCTTTCAGGGCCTAGTTTTTGAGACAATGTCTGGATAACAAATAACTTCTATGTACATATGCTGACAGTTTTAGGGTAATGTAGAGCTAAAGAAAAGTTTGTGTTTGTAAACTTTATTCTGAAACTATGGAAATGCCAGTCTAAAACATTGCTGGAATTCACATGTATTATTTTTGCTACAATACATTTGTACTTATTGTCAACATTATTTATGTTATGTTCTTTATGATTCATGTGTTCTTATAGTAGCAATTTAATACTACAGAGGTAGGACATTTTACAAGGTTGAAAGAGATAATGATTTCTGCAAATTTGCAAAATAACGTCAATTAAAAATAGTAGTCGATTACGTGTTTCTTTACAGGGAGTGTAGCTCTGAAGTGCCTGCTGAGTGTAACACTGCCAGCTCCTGATTATCAGTACTCCCTCAGGTGAATTAGCAGGGAAGTGAAAAAGTCACTTACACTTCTTAGTCCTCTGCTTGGCACTAACTGTAACAATTCTGTTTACTGTGCATTTTACAATTCCACCTAATAGTCAGCAAAACTGAATTCTGAAACATCTCTAAGTCAGGCTGAAAGAATAGGTCTTCCGAAGAGTTGAGCTCCCTCTAGTTGTTGGTTATGCATTCAGCTGTGTTTTAATCTACACTAGAGGCTAATTGGCCAACTGGAAAGAATGGAAAAAATACTCATCGTGTCTCAAAGGCTTCTAGTCCAAAGAGTCATAATGCTCAATGGAGTGGTAAACAAGTGTCAGGGCAGTAGGGTGATTTTATACTTTCCACCTTTCAAAGGGGAGTGGAGTTCTTTGCTTGGCTGGAGATACAAAGCCTCTTGATATGAAAAAGGAGGTCTCATTAGAGACAAAGTTGAGAACTTCAGCTGTCATTTGAACAGATTGAAACACTCTCTTGTTTTAGCTTGATTTAAAGAGACTAAACATTAATATTTGCAATGTCCCCCAAAAGAAAGCTGTGCCGTACTCACAAGAACTATGGGGGTTAAGTCATGTTGAAATCAGCTGATTTACTGTTCAAGTGAGAAACAGTAATGTTATTTTTTCAGTGTTTCCTGTAAAGTATGTGAAATAATCCATTGCTCATCTGATTTCTTAAATTATTTTAGAGGTTAAGAATAGCATTTTAATTACATTTACCTCATTTAGTTAATCAAATACTAAAATACTACTATGGTGCTGCAACAACATGAAAGCACTTAGCATCAAATATCACTTAATTAAAAACAAGATTTATTTTTTCATACTCCGATGTCCCATATTAAGCAAAAAAACCCTAAAGAATCAGTAACAAAAAAAGATGTTGGTTCAGGTTTCATGTTTTCTTCTAGCGTGTGGCAAATGCTACTGCATTATATCATCACATAAGACAAGAGGTAAAGGAAGTGTAGCTTCTTCATATTTAGATCTGCTAGTTTAAATAAATTATTTTTAGAAGAAATTACTTGTAGAAAATAAACAGCATGAGACAAAGTGGCTCAATACAGAAACTTCAAGCTGACATTCACCAGCCTCTGCCAGAAGCAAAGGTCATTCCAGTTTTCTCTGCTTACTGTGGAAAGTTTGCAGAGCCATCCAATGGCTACATCTACTGTCAGAGCTTGTAGAATTTTCCAAACTCCAAAAATATCCTTGTCATCTTTGCATCTACTCTTCAGAATTTCTAGACCTTGCTGAGTTTGGCCTTTTGGGAAATTGGGCCCTGTAATTACGTTGGTGTCACGTGAGAGTGATTCTTGGAATCTAAATATCCCCTCTGGTATCTTGTCTAATGTTGTACATGACCCAAATTTTCTCTTTTCAGAGGCCTCCCCATGGATTGTTTTTGGGTCAGCCCTTACACAACCGGCAGTTACTTTTGTGTCACTCATTCATTCTAAAACAAGGCCTAAAAATGAAAGGTTCCTCTGTATGCAGAGACTCATCAGGACACTGATGATGAACAGCAGCTTCTTTCGTTTTCATTACACTAGAACATAAAGCTGTAGAGGTTGACAACTCAGCGTTAGAATTGGCTAGCAGCTTGGGGAGAGAAAAAGGAACCCTACAATACACATAGCAGTTATTTTGTCAAGTGTCACATAGAAAGTAAAATGATGCATGGTGAGCATGAGATGATGGTAAATATTCATATAAGGATGTAAATTTACTTAAAAGAGAATAATGTGAAGTAATAGGAAAAACTGATGGAGTATGGTAGCTGTGAAGACTTTTTAAACGTTTCTTAATTGAGACAGCACTGGCTGGCTGGACCTAATACAGCACCATACATGCCAGCTAGATACAAAGTTGTGGGTAACTGGAAAACTGCTTGTTCTGCAGCAAGAAAACCAGATGATAAGCTACGTAGTTGCTTGAAAAATGAACACTGGTTTGAGAACTTTGATACGTGGATTTCAAGATCACCAATAAAGAAAAAATCATGGTAGTTGCCCCAATGTCTTGACTGAAACTTGGCAAAACTGTTGCTGGCATCAGCGTGGCACGGTTTCACTCAGTAAGTGCATAACAAGAGTGTTATTAGGAAATAAGCTGAAGCGTTTGGGAACAGAACAGTTGAATGAGGCCACAGAAGGGAGAGTAACCTCACCTAGAAGAGGTAGTAATAGTTGCAAGTACCTTCTTACTGGCCAGTCTGAAGTCTGAAATTCTTGCTAGTCTCATCCATCTCGGGAGAGACATAGGACATAAAATCTGCTTTTTGACATTTTGCTAACACGCAAGTATTAGATAATTGTACGTGAAGATCCATGTACATGCTGGCTTTTGATACTAGTTTGTATAGTGCTGAGGTTTTCTTCACAAAAATAATTGTCAAAAAATAGAAAAGCAAAAATAGAATCAGTCTGAATTCCTTTTTGACATAAAAGAATGAGAATATTCATTTAAATTATTTTTTCTAAAAGTAATCCACAATAAACTGCTACTTAGAATACTAACATGCCAGTTAAATATAACTGATTACTGTAATCTCATACATTAACTTGGTGACTACGTGCTTTGTAATGAACATAAGGTTTAAAAGTAGTGAGAATGCCAACAGAATCTTTGCCAGAAATAAGAACTTGAGCTCAGACTCCATAAAGGTTTTCTTTAGTTAAGTGGTAATTTTCTGATAAACCCCACATTTTATAACATGTGTATGTCAGAGTGTCCTGATACATAGTAATTTTTCATGTAATTGTACCTTTTTTCATTTACCACAGGGATGCTTTATCTGTAAAATGAAAAAGAATGAGCAAATGTCACTGTAACGAGCCTGCAATCTCAAGATTCACCTGCAGAAATAATACTGACAACTTTGTTACTAGTCTATTTTCAGCATCTTCCATCCAAAAAGCAGACTGCAATGTATTTCCCATATGGAAACACTTTGTGGTGCTAGCTGAAAAACAAGAGCAAAATCCCAAAACATCTTCCTGTTAGGCTCTGTCTTTATAGCTATATGTGTTCCTCTGCTGCTTTTCACTAGCTGTTACTGTACCTTTATCTCTCAGGAGAAAGGACCCAAAGTCTTAATTTCTTCCACCCTGAGTTTGTTAGTTTAGGCATTGCACCAGTCCCGATTCTAAACCCAAATGGTAACGTTCTTTTAAAAATAATTAAAATTCGGTGGATTTTCATGTTCAGGGATGCTTCACAGGAGGCACCAAAACCAGTACTGATTGAGGCTACAGGATCGTGACAAGGTCAGGGCAGGTAAATTGTGTGTCAGGTTTGTTTAAGTGCCAAACTCATCCACAGTCGTGCATTGCTTGAATATGCGTCACCAAGGCAGTTTGATACACGGTGGCTTTTCGATGGCAGAAGAGGCTACTGGAGAACAAATGACAGTGATTTGGTCTGAGTGGCGCTGAAGGCCGCATGTTGTGGGTTACGCATCACAGCCTCCGCGTTAGACTTGGAGAGGTGTTGGATTCACGAGTGTCACTGCTAGGCTGGCATCTAAAAACGTTTCTCTGCCCTGCTGCCTACTAATAAAATCCTTAAGTGCTGGAGTATTTTTCAGAAGGAAGATGAGAATACTAAATACCCTGAAGCTTGAGGGATTTGCATGGAAACAACTGACTTCTGCCTCTTGCTTCAGTTGATATTTAGCAATTAATGCAAAGTCCACCAGCTTCCACAGGTTCGTTTCAGAAGACTAACAGTGCGGTACACTGGGAGGAATCCGATATATCCTGGCAGATACAAAATACACATTTCAACCCTCCACAGAATTAAGCAGGGAGCTAAATCCTAAATTTGCACCTATTTATTCTTACTTCTTCATAATGGCTTACATCATTGGATCAAGAAAAAATAGCTGAGGTTTTTTTTGAGAGAGTGCAACATCTAGCTTAGACCCAGCTCAGGGAAGATGCTCAGCACTCTGAATCCTGGCTGGAAATGGGTACCTCTCTTCAGCCCAGAATGAAATATGAACACGGCTAGGACGAGGTGGATTTGGGCGTCCATTTCCATCCTGTGAATGCAAGTGACTGCCTACAGGCTGCATTCTGTAGCGTTCATGCCATCTTGCAATCCCTGTGGATACCATGAAAGAAACTTGGTACCTATTTCAGGACTGTAATTTCCATTAGTAATCAGGGAACTAATGAATTGTACTCTCCCTGCAATTTAGTCTGTGTTTTAGTAATACTGACAAAAGTCTATATTTCTTTTCTCTGTATTTTTTCAAATGATATTTTGCTTGCCAGATTTTCCTCTTGTCTGTTCATCACCTTCAAATATCCATTATGTGAAATTGCGAAGTGACTAGAAATAAATAATAATCTAAAATTGTTTCTTGCAGATATTTAGTAGGGCTGAGAAAATACTTTACAAAAATGAATAAATTACTTAATAGCTTTTCATCTCTTTGCTCATGATTGTCTGTGAATATATTACTTTCCTCAACATACAGTTTTTATTCACTTTTTCTAGTAAGATACACCTATATAATGTAGTATAAGATGAAGCTAAGGTATATTTACATTGATTTATCTGTCTGACATTACTCTGACTATGCAGAAATAAAAAGAGGGAGAGGAGACTAGGAAAAGTAATCAGGAAATGAATTGATGGTTGAAGGTACAAAATGTTTTGTGGGTTTGTAAGATTAGAAAATAATGACTAGGCAAGTGGAAGGAAAATATCAAGAACTGGAAATAAGCATTAATTTTAGTTCACAACTACTTAAGGCCTGACTGGCCAGTGTGCAGATATCTGATCTGGCAGAGCAAAAAACAGTAGTGTGAAAAGAGCCATCCTAATCGTACAGACGTTTCATGGCAACGCAAGATCCATGTAAACATGGGGAAAACAAATGTCCTAGAGCAACCCCCAAGCTCTGTGTCTTGTGAGACCAAGATAACACAGCAGAACTAGCTCAGGTAGTAGGCTGGGCAGTGCAGCCTATCTTGGCATAGAGGAGGAAGGTAAAAAATACTATTACGAGACTGGTGTGCATTTAACAGAGATTACAGTAAGAAGTCTGTGTTAGCACAACAGTGCAGAGAGAATAGGATACCTCAAAAATTATGAATTTCAGCTCGATCACAGCGTGTAAATTGTCTTGGAGAGGGAAGCTTGAAAGGTAAAGAGATCACAAGTGCAGCTTGTCTCTGAACCATGACAGAAGTTATGTTTAGAACCAGATATAACTCTGAATTTGCCTTTGAATATTACTTAGGTGACAAAAGTGATGAATGAATAGGAGCAAGAAGGTGCATCCTCATGTCAGCATTTTATATTGATGGTTTCTAAATTTAGGCATGTTTTTCTCTAACATGAACAGAATGCCTGCAGATACCACCTGTATATTACAGACCAATGTAATAGAGAGGCAAAAGACAGTGGGGTTTTAACCCCTACAGGTTGTATTATCTGTTAAACACAACAGGAATTGAAAGTATTGTCTAACTAAAAAATGCAGACTGACTGCATTAGGAGAATGTGTTGGTCTTGGGAGCTAGAGGAAGGATATACGGGTTGTAATTGCAACTAATGTAAAGTCATAATGTTTTGAGACTCATTACATACAGATGAGAGTTCGGTACAATTAAGACCACCTATGTGTTTTTGACCTTTCTTTGAAATACAAAAATGATGCTTGGATGTAGAATTCATTATAGTCTCCAGCTATTAATTTTTAAACTGATTAATTAAGGTTAGTATCAATGAATGGCTTCATAAGACTAAATACAGAGATTTTGGGGGCGAGTATACTGTTTTATAAGCAGGTGTCACCTGCCTAACTAAGCATTTATAGGTAGTCATTTTGTCAAGATTTTTCTACATACAAAAAACCAATTATGTTGAAAATGTAAAACTGAAATTGTGTTATTCCATACGTGGAATATGGTTTTTAGTCTTGTTAATGAAACACGCTTCATTAGAAGCATAGATGTGATTAAAGAACCATGATCTGGAAAAACAAATGCATGGAAGCATGCAGGCTGTTTTCATTTTATGAAAAATTATAAAGAAAATAGTATATATGGGTTTATCTAATAAATTATCTCTTGTAAAATATAAAAGGCAGGAATATGTAATAATGAGCAGGCCAGTCCTTCATAAAAATTATCTGGATTTGCACAGACTGAGGCCATCACTGGGAGTCAGCCTAAACAACAGAGTTTGGAAATTACAGGGAACAGAAAAGGTTTTAATTCTATACATCAGGCATGGAGTTCAGATATTTTAGTGAAAACTGCTGTGCTGTTGCTATTTTGTGCCTAGCATGTGAATAAATTGAGAAAAAAAAAGCCATTGAAGATACTGGCTATCAGCACAAAGACTGAAAATTGCTGCAACATTAAAACACGAAGAGAACATGTTAAGTCGTTCTCTGGGTAGCAAGTGTAAATCAAATTGGATGCCCCTCCACTGGGAAGAGACAGAGTACACTTTGCATGTTTGTGTTACAGGCTCTTACGTTTGCTGATTAATGAAGAACTGGTCCCCTTCTGTGCTAAGTCGCAGCTGTAAACCCCAAAGGATTAATGTGCACGTCTGATGGACACTATCACCAATAGAACTGACTCGTCATAATGCCTATAGTTCTGTAACACCATTACCTTTATTAGCTGCATTTACTGAATGATATTGAACCTCCCCAAAAGTAAGACCCCAGAAAGCTTTTCTAAACCAAAAAAAAAACCCAAACCAGAAACAAAATGGTCTATTGGCCATTCCAGCAAGATATTTTAAAATGAAAAGTAAGATTTTTTGAGTTTTCTTTACAGTCTTTCTAGTTAAGTGATATATGCAAAATACAATAAATTAAAAAAGGAGGTTATAATTGATTTACTGTATCAACAAAATTTAAGAGTAGCAGAAAATGTGCTTATAATACAAAACTCAGGAGTAACTTCAGTGTTTAGAAAAGTTATAAAAATTATTAATGCTGTAAAATTATTACTTCATTTACACTACATCTCTTATAGAGAATCCAGCCAGAAGTCTTGAATTAATTTGAGTAGACGGGACTGATAAACTTTCAAAGCTCTGCTATCTTGTAGTAGCTGTACCTGAAGATTTTATCCCTTTACTTTTATGGATTATTTTATCTTCATCTAAAGGGCAACATTAGTCCATTCAGTAAGGAATTTAAAATTAAAAGCTCTAATGATGGTTCAGTAAAGTTCTGTCATTCTTATGCATAAAGTGATTAAATATATGTAATTATATGATTAAATTTTTCACTTTCTGGTCTTCATTCCATGCCGTTGTCAGAATACTCTACACAAGTACATTATTTTTACATGGTTTTACTGATGCTTCTAAGTTTCAGGCTGTGTTTGTTTTTAAACAGATAATTTTTTATGGGACTTACATCAGAATTCTGAAGTGTGATTTAATGCAATAGGTGTTCTGAAGCAATAAGACAGTTTTTAAGTAGTTCATCTTTTCATGCACATTGAGCCAGGTTTCTGGGTACTTCCACTTTCAATAATCAATCCTACAGTGTTTTCTTATACTGGTTTATATCATATAATTGTCTAAACACTATTGTTACAAGGTACTGGTATCACTAGGAAAGTGAAAAATAAAATTTAAAAGAAGCAAGTTTCATGCAGTAAGGAATTTTTTTTAGTATAAAAAAGGAACAGTATTTCATTGCTAATATCACTAAGTGTATAAATCTTGAAAGTAAAACATAATTTCTGAATGGATGGAATGGAACAAATATGCCAGATTTCTTCACGTATAACTTTTCAAAAGGGGAGAAGTCAGGTTTTATATTAGCCCAAGTTTTCCAGGGAAAGCTTAGTCCTTACTGTGGGGTTTGTGTGCAGGCAGTGACCCATGTGTTGAGAGTCCTGGAGAGATGAAATCAGGAGGAATTCTTTGGCATGGCTGCACTTTTACATATTCTGCCTGGGTGAGAATGAACTGAATGAACTGAAATTATTCCATATTTAATATGTAATGTAGTTTCCTGGGAAAGTCAAACTGGAAGGCAAAACTCTATGAACCTGGACAATGTAAATTACTCATATAAAGAATATATTACTTGAAATGAAGGTGAACCAAAAAAAATATTCCAGGGGCCAGGGAGTGGGGGAGAGAAGAAAGAAGGGGTGACCTGTTTTAATAAAAAATAGTGATCCAGGATCACAAGTAATCATTATTTTAAAAGATCAGCTGAACAATTTCCTAAAAAACAGATTTAGAGACAGTGGATGTCTCTGGAGATCTTTTATTATTCCAACTGCTTAAAAACAAATTACATGGAATAAAAAAAATAATCCTGAGTATGATCATCCTTTGTATGCTGCATTTTTTTAAAAATTATTTTCAAATCTTCTACTCAAGAAGCTATGCACATAAAGATTGCTTCAGGCCCAAAGTGCCTGAATCTCCAGATTTTCTCGTTGGAATCCATTTAATTCATTGCTCAAATGCAGCATACTAGTGCATTCTAGTGCGTGTTTAAAGGTATAATGTAAATTTCAGTACAAGTTGATGAAATGGCATTGGTTCAGCCTTAAAAGAAATCTTGTGCGTTGCATCTCGCTGTGCCCTTTCACTTGGCCTGAATCCCCTGATCGCTCTTACCTGGGATGCTGCAGAGAAGCACGAGGGTGTGCGTACTGGGAGGGCTGACGACACTGCAGCCGCCTCGAGCCCAAAGACTTTGGGAAGAAAACTCGGTGTTCCCTGCAGTAGGCTGGCACAGGAACAACGGGGACCGCAATACATAAAAGGAATCTTTATAACGTTGACAATGTACACAGTAAAAGCATCCAAAAGCATGGTACAGGTTAAAAGAAAGTATTGTATGTAGGGAGCTGGGGCAAAGAAACAAATCAGGCCTAAACAATGATTCCTGCCAATTTTTTCCTTGTGTTCATATATTCACTTCTATTCAGTGCCCTTTATTGATGTTGAGTGCTTGGCGTAAGCCCTGCCAGCACTTTCAAATCTGTGCTGGAGCAAGACTGAGCCTCTCTGTGTCAGAAGTCCTCCTTCTCCAACGCCCTAACCAGGTCAGGAGCAACTCTGATAGCTGCCCAAACAGCACAGGCACAGATTAATGATTGCCTTGTCCAGCTTCTGGCCATTCTGACCCAGCCCTGGGCAGCTGCTGGCTGCCGTCCGCTCAGCGGTGTTATCCCAGGAAGCTGTGGGTAGCTGTGAAGAAGTGCAGATCACAGCTATCTGTTGTGACACAGGCCATGGTCAAAAAACAAAGACAAAACAAAGCCAGGGCTTTCCTTTTGGCATGTGGCAATGCTATTTGTACTGGTGGGCAACAGCTCTGCTGTTTGTAAGGGCACTTGGCTAAACTTACTGTACATCTTCAGGATCATAGCATGGTATTTTCTTCATATTAATGAGCCAAGATTATGCTGTTTGGAGACCTCTGTGCTAAAAAATTTAAAACTGGCATCTGTTAATATTATTCTAGCCACTAATTTAGTCTGGCTTTTTTTTATTTTTTTTTTAGCCACTAATTTAGTGGCTGGTTTTTTGATACAATCTGCCTAAATTCTGCCCAAAGCTGATGATGCATAACAGTTCTAACCCATTTGTTCTGACTGATGATGTCAAGGGCTTCTTAATCCTAACAAGCATTAATTATTAGATTTGAAGCCCTGTCCTTCTGCCTGCATTTTGTGGGATGTTCTTTAAACTTAAAGCTTCAGTGGGGAAAGAAAAAACCCTCCCAAAGTAATACAAAGATGGATGCAACCTGTATAGTTCTGCACAATCTTTTTCTTTTAATCTTCTTTATTACTGTGCTGTCAGGATATATTTAATATCTTGTAAATTCTAATCTAAGAGAATTAAATTAGTTCCGTATCCAGTGAATTACTTCAGTGTTTTGGAATAGTGAAGTCTTTATCTTGTAGAATTAAGTTGCTGGCCCAGCATACCATTAGCTTCAGGTTATTAATGCAAATTTAAGTACATTAGCACAGTATTTAGTACAATGGGGCCTTCAGAATTCCTGGGACCTTCATGAAGAAAGCTGTCAAACAAAAACAGCTTGGTATTTGCAGGTAACGGCACATATTTAAGTTTACATGCTCCCACGCAGTAAATCAGTTCATTACTTATCGACTGCTGGATTGAGCAAAGTTGGCTTTAGCGAGGAGCAAGGTGGGGATCAGCTGCCCCAACAAATCCTGGCATTCATCAGGGTGCTAAACAAATGGCTCTGTTTACCCGAGCTAATGGGCCTGCGCATATGGTGTCCCGTGCCCTCACACAGGCAGGGGAGAGTCTATAAGTACAAGGATTTTGTTGGGAAGAGGCTTAAGCTCCTCCATCCACTTGCTGCTCCTGCTAAGGGACACTCACGGTCCCACTGCCATGCCGTGGCTCGTCTGAGGAACGGGGAGGGGGCCGTGGTGCACAGAGCGCATCAGTAACGTCAGCACTACGGCAGGGAACAGAGGATGGCGATTAAAGGAAGGTGGGTGCTTTAAGATTTACTATCTTCTGTATAAGTCTTCGCCTTAATCCTTACTATTTTGTTGCCCATTTTTAGTAGCTTTTGGGGAGGATGTCTTCCAAAGTGACACGAACTGTAGTTTTGACCTGGGCTAAACACAGCAAAATGGCATAACTTTGGCAGAGATGATTTCTAAATCTGAAAAATACTAGAGTGCTAAAACAATGAAATAAAACATGAAAAGGTTTACAGCTGCTGTATATCAGATTCGCAGTGTATATTTGAACCATGACACTACACAATAGGAAAACATCAGTTGCACAAAACTGAGTTATCAGATGAGTGCAGCTCAAAACTGAGAATCAAACACGACAGATATATGGATGTACGTTTTTTGTGGCCAAAGGAATCATATCTAGGATGAAGAAATAGAATATAAACTAGTTGTATGATACAGTGAGGTTGTACAATCTCCAGAAGCATGTTTTTCCTTTATGCCTGTTTCTCCTAGGTCCTAGCTAAAGAGTAAAATCAGAGGTTACCGTGGTTGATGGGCTAGAATCAGAACAGGGTTTAGCAATTACAAATGCCAGAAATACAAGAGATGAGGTATTTGTACGTACAATTTTTTTAGACATTCAGAGCACATCTAATAACAAAATTAACTCCAAGGTCACAACCCTGTTTGATCTTCATCAGTCTGAAGATGACAATATTAGTGGTTTTCATGAATACAAGGTTACAAAATTTTAAGTAAATTGTGTACCCCTAAACATAGTTTGCCAGAACCCAGTAATATGTAACCCACAGCTCCACTGAACGCTCGTTTAATCTTGCTGATAGTTAAAACTTACCTAATAACACTATGAGTTATAAAATGACCCATACTAACAGAAGTGAAGTGCGATCGTTAGTTTGCTCCAACTGCTGCAAGTAATGAACAGTTTAGATTTGATCCGTGCCTAGCTTGTAAACAAAGTAATTGTTGTTACTTATTCAACTCATTTCTTACGGATGCTCAATTTGCTGCTATTTTTTCTCTATCCTCTATCCAGAGACAGTTGTCTCCAGTTGCACTGTGCCATCACTCTATGTGATAACATTTGAACAAAGTTTTCTCAGACAAACACACACAGCCAGGGCCCAAGAGTGAAAAGATGATGGAAAAAAGGCAGAAGCAGCCTCACAGTGACCCCAGCACTCACAAGTTTGATCCTGAAGAGATCAATACTAACAAAAAGAAGTACACAGAATATAGGCACATCTCCAAACATCCTTTCAAGAATGACCTGGAATAAAGTACCTAATAGCAAGTCTCCGGAGAAAAAAACCCATGTGGGTCCTGCCTTGTTTCAGGGGGCAGGATGCATGGACAGCAGAACCTCTGAAGGAAGGTGCAGCCTGGTGTCCTATATTAGCCCTGGAGGCCTGTTGTGTCACTTCAAACACCTGACATTCTGAAAAAAGTGAAAAATACCATGAATATTGAATTACTAGCAACTGAAAAGAAGAAATTTACTCCCTTAAGACTCTACAGTAATACTGCAGTCATTTAAATATCAGCTGTCTCACAGATGTGATATCTGGAGTATGCTGCTCTGTTAGAAGAGACCTTGTAAGCTTTGGGGTGACTTTGCATGACACTGCCAGACCCAGTAAAAGCAGAAGGTTTGACCAGGATATGTGAGGAATCCAGAAGGAGAACAATTTTTATGCACAAAGATGCCTCTGACTCCAAAGTCCGTTTTGACAACACAGTTTAGGGAAAGTCCTGTAACCACATTTTGACAGATACAGCCAGGATGCTGTCTCTGAAGAGGGCATAAGCTGTCTGCTAACCAGTCACTTGCAGGAGGATTCAGTAGCACGTGGGAGAAAAGGAGATAATAGATACTTGCTCCAACGGTAATTGTTGTTCTTTGAAATGTCATGTTTAGAATGGATTGCAGAACCTGCTCCCTAATTCATTAAGATGTAGACGCTAAGGGAGACCTGGAAGACTGATTTTCTAGAGTTTATTTCTTTACACAGAAGCAGAGGCTGGCACTTCTGTGTGCCTAAGTCACTGTCCCAGCGTCTCTGGGCTTTCTCAGGAAAGGTTTAACTGTGTAGTAGAAATCAGCTTGGCAGCAAGATCTTCAGCCACTCTTAACTTTTCTAGTGTAAGTGATGATAAAAAGTGTGGGGCATGAGGCAGCGTATTTTCTAGAGGGAAATGGGATACTAGAAGTCATCTGCTATAGCTAAGGCAAACACTATCTATTCACTTGCTCCTAGGAAAATGCAAACTTCATCTTGTATTTGACCAGTTATTACTGGAGGAACCCCAGTATGCCAAAAAACTGTGAACAGGTTTCATATTTTATTTGCTCTACCAGAGACATCCGGAATAGCAAAAGACCTGATGCAGCAAATATCCTCTGAAGGATGGTGCAAGGATAGATTTAATCATGTTTGCATGATAGCTTGATATTAAAATAAGGATAAAAATAGAGTAGAATAATAGCCACACTCTGAGAAAAAGAAAAAGAAAAGAAAAGAAAAAGAATCAAGTTTTTCTACGCTCATATTCACTGCTAAAATGTTTGTTTTCTTACAGGTGTCTAAGAATAAATGAGGTACAACTTTCAGAAAACAATGACAATATTAGGCTCTCCTGAGGAAATTACTACTTCCTTTGTATATTGAATTATTTATATTTGCTTTTTTAAAATTAACTTCAAGTGGAAGGAGATTAGAACTACAGTTGCAATATTTCTGTGACTGTAAAGGCAATTTGTTAGTATGAAGCAAATTGTATGTTAAGTCTGATCAAATCTGTGGCCAGGGCCACTTGAGGCAGAGATAAAATGGAAAGTCAACAAGAATTTTTTCTGGACAACAGTAGTCCCAGATTATGCCTGTCTGTTCAAAATTATACACGAAAGGTTACAGGTGTGAAAAAAACCAGTGCATGAAAAAACATACCTTTCTGCAAATCATTAGTGCCTCTATTTCAAGATGATAAATGCACTGCTTTCAGTTTCAATAAGGAGATTTTAGAGAGAAGAAGAAAAAGGAAAAGGAGGATGATGAATTCACAGGGCAACACTTTAAGTAAACAGACCTTCTAATATGATTTTTTAGGACAAATGTTAATTTTCATTTTACGACTGATTTCTTTCTAGAAAAGTTTAGGCCAATTTCATGCATACGGCGGCTGGGAAGGATAGTATTTCTTGGTAAATACATAGATGGAACTGTTTTTTTAACAGGCAGCAAATTATTGCATGACATTATGCAAACAGTCTCAGATTTAAAGGCAACTGCACAGACACAGAGAGACTTAGAAAAATTAAGGTACTGTAACGCAGTTTAACTTTTCTATGTAGGCTAGAT
The DNA here is from genome assembly GCF_000703405.1 of Apaloderma vittatum. Taxonomy (NCBI): domain Eukaryota; kingdom Metazoa; phylum Chordata; class Aves; order Trogoniformes; family Trogonidae; genus Apaloderma; species Apaloderma vittatum. The sequence goes on along the minus strand of NW_009734682.1, from coordinate 12,107 downwards.
GTGTAAACTCCCTTATATTTAGGGTCAGAGTAATGGGTTTATTGAGGTGTATTCCTAGATGCTCTCTCTTTCAAAGTTTTCTCTTTTTGATGCTTCTGTTTGACATGATGAAACATTAGCACCAGTGGCAGAAAACAAATCAGTAAAATCGCCCTCACGGAGGAAACAACAGAAATACTGAAGGAAGTAAACTTAGGGGTAAACTCCACTACTCCTCCATTTTTCCAGATGCTACAGAAATGTAGTTTTGTGCTATTTATGGACCATCTTGTTGCTATGCAAACTATTTGAAATTACTGAAATCATTGTGCTGGAATAGTTTTTTCTTTGATGAATGGAAAGCAACAGTTAGAGGTACAACTGTTTTTTTCACAGGATATTGTTGACCAAGCTGTGGAAATGACACGGTCTAACTCATGAAAAATAATAATGGAGGTTTGGAAGATGTATGATAACTCAAGGAATCATAGAATCATAGAATCATAGAATGGGCTAAGTTCTTTGCACAGAAAGAGGGAGAATATTGCCTACTTTCAAAGCATTCTTACTCTATGGATTTCACTGAAAGCTCCTCTTAAGTCGTTATTAAACTGACCAGAATGCAATACGTTTGGGTAAAGTGAGAAAAATCCTAGACATAGCAAAATATTAAAAAAAGACAGAGCAAAAATGAGTTTGACGCGCTGTCAATATGAAATACAGTAATATTTTTTAAAATATAAATATATGCATAAATGTATTAGCAAATAAGGGAGTCATGTAAACATTCACTGATGAAGCGAACCCATTTTCTGTCACACTGGAAAGAGCCCTTTGCATTTCTATAATCTTCCAGTCCAGTTGGTAAGAAATACATAATGGTGCATACTTATAATTTGAAAACCAAATCATATCAAATTGTCTCAATAATAGAAACCATATATATATCAAAGCCAAAAGTGCCGTCGTTAAAGATACTTAAACATACTCTGAATAGAAATCTGCATTTCTGGGTATAAAAACCCGTGCAGAAGCACATAGAGTGAAAACTGTCGGAGATTGCTATGGCAGTGTTAGCTTTAGGTGACTTTGCTCCCCACTTGCGACGAGGCTGCCAGCTGGAGGGGTGAAGCAGGCCCTGCCTCTTCCTGCTTAGGCAGCAGTTGGTTGGTGCTTTTTATTTTGGTGAAGTTGTAACCTGACGTTTCAATCTAAAGAAATCACACCAAGAACAGAGTTGAGACTTTTTTTTGAATGCCTGTATCTTGCACAAATCCGTCAGTATTTTTAAATGACACTACATCCTGTAATAGCACTTTATTTTTTTGCTTTTCTTTTTAAAATTGCTTTATTCTGGCACAAGGGGAATTATTCAAGTCTATGTGGATAAATGTAGGTCTAAGTCTCCTATGACGTTGTTCATTCTTCTGGGCAGCTGCACCTGAGCACGTTTCATAACATGGTTTTAGGTTTGACTTTGAAAAATCATAGGCAGTGTCAAGGCTACAAAATTCACCCAGGCCCTGGACAACTGCATTCACTAATCAAGATGATGCGAATTTTTGTTTCCTTCTAAGCCTGTTCTTACTGCCATGACGTCTGATTTGTTACGGTTCAGCCTATCTTCCTTCCTCTGTGCATTTAGATATTTTAGTTAAATATTATGCAAATTAAGAGATAGCTTGTCATTTGTGTCTAGCTGGCAGGTCTACGTTTCCTCATGTAAAAAGCTTATCAGTCTATAGCAACTCAAAACATGAGTGGGACTTTCTTCCAGTTGTCCGTGTCTACATTTGTCTTTGCCTTTTTTAATGGGGTAAGTGACAAGGTCTTAAATTTTCTGCTACAGATTTTCCTCCAATTTCCATGCTATCAAGGCTTCTTCCCCCTCTCTGCTTCACCCAAAACGACAACACCCATTAACTTTCATTGGGCCAGGAAATCCATGAAAAATCCTTGTAGGACATGTCAGGGGTGCAGGCACACACACAATCATGAAAAGAGCTACAATAGTTAATTATTCTGTACTTCAGAGTAGTCAGTAATTTGGAACTGAATTTGCCCTCTAATCGATACAAGCTGCATATACTCCAGTATTAAAGTAGAAATAATTCTTATGTATAAGTAACAGGCTAATATTACATGTAAGAGAATAGTCTGAGAAATCCTTTAGTCACCCCTGCGAATTTTTTATACATCGTTCTTGTTAATGTAGTTTCTGTAAGCTTTGACAATAGGTCTTTAAAAGAATAAAATCACTAATTAATTTCAAAATCTGAAATTTCTTTAATTGTAGAAGTTCTAGCATGTGCAAGTTATTGATGAATAATGTATAAATAGTGAAAAAACTTATTTACGGTAGAGAATGTTTATTTAATTTTATCCTTAATGAAAAATTTACATCATTTGGAATGGTTTTTTCCCCTGAAACCTGAGTACTTCTATGGAATTTAATCTTTGTTATGGTGAAAAAGAATCCACACCGTCTATGTAATATTTGAATTAATTTTTAACTCAATATAGTAAAAAAGCAAGGTGTAGCTTTGCTTTTAGTGACCCTGTTGCAACTTCAATAATTGTGTCAAGTGAACTGCACAATTCCAGCATGACTGATAGCAGAATCTGGCACTTGCACTTCTCTAGACATTAACATAATGAAACGCAATTTTAAAAATATCGTTCAAGTAAAAATATTAATCAAAGTTATTAAAATTCACAATATGGGCTTGATGTACATATATAACTAGAAGATAATTCTATACAATTTAAACAATGAATTAAAATGTTCAAATATTCCACAGTTAAAAATTTGCATTTTTAC
>NW_009734682.1:0-9276 GCF_000703405.1 Apaloderma vittatum | reverse complement strand
TCCTGCTAATCGGATTGATATCCAGAAAAATTCCATAGGACCCCATTCTGAAATCCTTCCCCCAAGTGTAACATTGCATTACCATTCCTTAGTATTCCTTCTTTGTTGTGCTCCTTTTACCCTTCTAGTTCACTGGATATTAAACTTTTGTTCTGACTATGGATTACTTTTTTGGGGTCAAAAGAACAGAATTAGCCTAGTGCTGCTGTTGCTCCTAAGTTACACCAGTTTACCACCAGATTTAGCGTTAATTTTGTTATTTCTCCAAAGAAAGTGCATAACAGACTGCAATCCTTAGACAAGGATCCTTGCAGTGTGCACGATTTAATGTCAGCATACGAAGAGAGCTAAGAAAACGTGCCATCTTTGTTCAAAGTGCTTATATCGTAATTACATCAATGCTTCATAAGCCAACAGATACAAATGATGCCAAATATGCTGCATTTTTCAAAGTCTCCACTGCCAAGAATACATTTTGAACTGGCCAAGTTCAAGCGGGTTTCTTTTTATTTCTGAAAACAGAGGCTGTTGGAAAGGTTGTGTACAGCTTTTTGGAAAGGATACAGCTGCAAATCATACAATATTTTATTTATGATTGATTTAATGCACTGCATATGGACATCAATTTCAAGCCCTATGGGAAATTTGGGCGCTAGCGAGGATTATTCTTTGTTAGGAGACAAATTAGGAGACAGAGCCGTGGGTAGTTTATTCACTTTAAAACCCAACTATCTAATATCAAAAGCAATGCAGAGTGTACTGCACACAGGGTTGGCATGGCATCCTGAGAGCTCCAGAAACCAATTCGTTTCAACCTCCAGCAGCTCATTTCCCCTCCCACTGTTTCAAGAACTCAGAGCCAGATTTCTTCCCCCAGATAGATTTGCTGAAACAATTTGTGTTACTGTAAGCTAAGATGAACTATCTCTTTCCCCTTTCTCTAAAATATTAAGTCCTTTGGGCCAGATTTTCTTTTATCTTATGCTGTTATGTCTCTGTTGATCTGAGTAAGATCTGCTGATTACTTTTGCCTAAGTTGAGGGTGAAAAAAAGTGATCTTTGCCGTATTATGTTGGAAATTGTTTTTTGATGAGTGTAATCCAAATAACTCATGCAAGTCAGATGTTTCTTGTCTGCATCCTGAGTTGGGAGCCCCAGTCCTCTAGTTCAAACAGTCAGCAGGGTTTTTTCCCCCATTGGCTTCCAGGTTGAGCAGGGCTACTGCCCAACGGACACAACTCCACAGCTGCTTTAATGCAGGATATGTCTGAGCAGCTGCTGAAAAGGCTGATTGCACCTTCTCTTCCCAGATTTGCATGGCAGTGCAGTGAAAGTATTTTTTTTCTTTTTTTTTTTTTTCCTCCAGATTAGTTTTTAGCCAGATTAGCCCATGATCTGATTCATTCCCTGGCTGTGCAAATGCTAACCTACGCTGCAGGACTGGCTGTGGTTAACGAGAGTCACGCCTCCAGTGAGGGGCTGCGCTCAAGCCAGATAGACGTGACTGTACGGCCACGGCTCGGTTACAGCGTCTTGTCTTGATGAAGAAAAGGGAACAGGGAGGATGTAATGATCTGCTGTTAACTGGCCGTGAAGCCATCCCGTATTTTCACCAGACACATGGGAAGCGCACAATGAATTCAACTCTGTAGAGGCATGGGTAGAACTGTAACATGTTACCTGTCCTGTTTCTGATGTGACAGCAGCTGAACTAATTTGTGTCAAATGTTCTTCCCTTTTGCCCAAATTTATGAAGTTTAATTAATGACTTTTTAAATTAGAGGAGGTAGACCAATAATGGATCAGAGGAGCAGGATTAGAATGACAGAAATGCTCCCATTCAGAAAGAGGCAGAAAGAAATTTTAATATTTGATGTATAGATAAATATATAAAGGGGTAGAAAATGGAAACAGCACAGCATATCTATAAATAATTTCCAAATGAGCATGCAGTGTGTGGATGAAATGAAAACATTTTTACTCATGCAGAGCTCCCCTAACATTTCCTCTAGGCAGAACAAGTACTCAGCTAAGAGATACTCAGTATTTCAGGTCAGGATTTCTAGTAAACTGCAGGTGATGGCATTCTTCTAATCTGTCTCTCTATGAACTTTTTAAGTGCACAAAAAAAGCACGAAAAGGAATATAGGAATCAGAAGGCATAAAGGAAAAGAAGAACAAACTCAGAAAAAGAAGAATGCAATCAGGCATGGGCAAAAAGAACATCAAATCATCACATGGGGAATAGTCCCCAAGTAAATCCATAATATGTATTCTTGTGGGTTAATATGCTGTATATTACTGTGGTAAGCTACAGAGTATGATACCGCTACTGAAAGCTAAAAGAACCAATAGACCACGTTAAAAATACTGTTGTGACAGCCATTGAGACAAAGATACTAACAATGTTTGTCAATGTATTTTTTTTTTCAAACTAACGCCTTACTGCATTCTGCAAGCCTTTATGTTTTAAATTCACCAGAAAACCATCTATTCCTGTTATCTAGTAACTTTTTCAAAAGCTCTTATAAACATTCAGAGCATTTTAAAAATGCTGCAGTAAATGATACTTTAAAAGCAAGCAATACATAAATGTGACTGTTTTGTAGCAGGGATGTTTTAATGTAATTACTTATAATTGATTTCATATGTACAGCACATATCCAGCATGATTTGCAGAAGTGCTGAGCTTTTGTCATTCTTTTGCTGATGCTTATCTTTGTGATGTACAGCTTCTTGTGACCACAGCCTATCTAACTTGATAGACTACTCCAGCAGAGATAAGCAAAAGTGAGACACCAGTAAGCCTCTTGGTTTTGTTCCTTTTTTAGCCACCTTCTTACCCTGGTGCTCTTGTTCACACTGTGATCCAATATGCCTTTGCAGAACTCCCGCTACTGGCCCTTCCCTGTAGCACAGATAAATACTAGGGTGACATTTCTTAACCCCTCTGCAAATGGAGACAACACTCACAGGACTGGTAAGTAACAACAAAAAAGGGAGAGTAATGCTATTAATACTTAGAAAAGTTGCAAATCTTGGCTGTGGCACACAGACTTCCAGTTTTCCCATAACCTGACCGCTCAGAGATGAGAAACAAAATCCGAAGCAGTAGCAGAATCCTGTTATTTATGGGAGAGTATTTGCTGCTTGTGCAGAGCTTATGTCTATTAACTCTACAATTTCAGTTTAACTTCCTTAAGAGCTTGAATCCATCTTTCACTATGATGCTGCAGCAGCAAGAACAGGGCAGAAAGCAAACATTACTGAAATAAGAATTTTCCCAATAAATAATATATCAAAACCTGGAGTCCTGGATAAAAGAGAAACCTTGAAAACAGGCTGTGCAGAGTTTAAAATACTGTGAGCTCATACTTGGAACACAATTATTAGCATTTTTTTATGATTCTGTGATGGGAGGCTGTAGAGAGTGCAGCCATTCACTGAAACACGGGTCCTCTCTTGCCAACATGAGAATACTTCCTGCTTTATTAAGGGTGAGACGGCTTATTCTGTCTTCCTAACAAAATAATTTCCAGGCACTAGTCACAGTAGCATGCTGTAACAGTTTGATTCAAACTAGATTTAAACCATCGCTATTAGGACAGAAAATGTCTGGGCAGACACAGATCAGTATATCTCTGCTGGCAGCATTATGATTGTGTCGAAGCTTCCTGATAAACTATGGATGAGCTGCTTTTCCCCTTGTTCAAGTTAAACTGGGTTGAAGGAAATGTCAAATTTTGAAGAGGTGGCTGAGAATAAAGTTCAATACTGCATCGTCTTGGCAAAGCCATGGCCCAGCATTATAAAGACTCAATTTACTCAATTCCTTCACAGTACTACTTAAGCAAGTGAGTGTACCGTAATATTAAGACTATGGTGAGGTTTCTTGCTAAGGTAAAGTCTCCTAGAAAGTGTCAGTTCCAATAGTGAAACTCAACCCTTCTACCAATTCAGTACCTGAAATAAGCATCAAAAGCATACACAGCGCTTACACAATCCATAACTTGTTCCAAAATTACTCAAACGCTCTAATTTACTTAATCATGATAAAAAGATAATTTCAGTATTTACAATATAAAATTGAAAAGTATTGTTAAAGGAAACGTAATACCTCAAAAACTATATATATTTGCTTTCATTTTTTGTAAAGATTATTATTTAGGGTAAAAAAAAAGAATTGTTCTGCTTTTTGTTTTCTGTAAGAAACAGCTTCTGTCAGCTGGCAGCATGATGGGAGCAGCCATGAAGGCAACCTGGTTAGAAGACTGTGACACAGCCTGGCATTTCTTCTACACTTTAATTCCAAAAAATATTTCTTAAGTTTCTTTTTGGTACAGTTACTTACATAGCCTGAACACTAGAGAAAAATAAACAAGAATGCTAAAGAAATTATTGCCCTTGTGTCAGTAAGGATGTTTTGTGTCCTCTTGACGCAGACTATGAGCCTGTCAGTGCTGATCTAGTTTAGCTGTGTGTTAAGCAACATCTTAATTATTTGGGTTCTAAGCAGAGCTGATTAAATCTTTTTGTCAAAATGTTTTTTTCAGGAAGAAATTATATGCTCATTTTCAAAGTCTGTCAGACAATAAATACTTACAAAATACTGTTTATAAAAACAAACTGATGTTTCTCAATATTTCTGTCTGGGCTTTAACTACTTCAGCTAGGAATATGTCCTCATTTGACATTTTAAAAAAGGACAAACAAAATATTGCTAATTCATTGTTTTGAAGCAGCTGGTTTTGAATGAAATTTGTAAATTAAATAAGTCAAACAGAGTCAAAATAATTTTAATTTCATTTATATAAAATGTTTTGATTAAACCCAACTTATTTCAGTAGGGATAAGGATTTAAGGATTCATTGCATTAAAATTTTAATAATGCTCTGTTTTTCACTTTGGACCTGAAAAACTAAATAGGAGAATTTCCAATGGAACAGAAAATCTGGTTCCTCTTTATTTAAAATTTAGCTTAGTATTAAATGTAGTTAACTTGCAGTTCAAACTGGAATTAATTACTGCCTTTATCAGTTAAATATAATGCATTTCTATTGATACTTTACATAAGAAGATATCTGAATACATATGAAACTCAGTTTCTGTAATTTGGGAGTGAATCAACAGGAGAGCTGAACAAAGATAGTACAATCAGTCTTCACATGACAGAATAAATGGAAATTCATATCTCTACCGGAATACTGTGCTACCTAAAGAGAGAAGCAGCACACTGAGCTACATGTACAACTGAGAAAGGGAAGAGACCACCAAGTATCACACCAGTATACTAGCAGAACACAAATTATGGGAAGAATCTGCAGAAGGATTCAAAACATTGGAATTTATCAATGGGTTTGACTTCACTACAGAAGCAAAACCTCAGAATTTGTTCAATCGTTTAAAGAAGTTTCAAGTATTCCATAACACGTCTCCCATGGCCATTTGCAAACATGGAAATTACTGTATTTTGTAATTTTAAAAATCCCCCAAATCTATTTGAATGATCATCTGAGTGTCTGTGGAAGCTTAAAAACATCAATGTTTTATTTTTCTCCCTAGTGGATTTGGTGTTCTTCAGAGGCACTAGTCTGACAGCAGCGTGCTGTTTACACTCGGAACGCACAGTCACGCTCTACCAGCGTGCCTAAAACCTCGAGCTGGAGGAATCTGTTCTAATGGAAATGAGGGTGGTTTGGTTTCCTTGAATACTGAGACTGGCAACATGGTTGCCACCTGTCCAGCTAGGAACGTGGCAAAGATAAGCCACACAGTCAAAAAACCCGACCAACTGTCAGGTCCCTAGCTGTTCCTCTCTTCCCAGCACACTCAGTGTCTAATTATCAGCAGGTGAAATGCTTGACGTTTCAGCCAGCACAGTCATCCTTGGAAGCATGCAGTGCTGCCTGCGTTTCGTGTCATCTATTAGAATGAATACAAGGAAATTTTTTCAGGTCAGGTTCCCAAAATATTCAATATCAGACGTGGTATCCTCACCGTGGAACTAGATAATCTTTAAGGTACCTTCCAACCCAGACCATTCTGTGATTTTGTGTTCTGCTGCAAATGAATTTCTACAGTGTGTTGAACTTCAAGACTGGCTCTCACAAGAGAGTGGGTACCTGCGCACTTTAACCACGTGCTGGGTACAAGCTTGCAGTCATGGGAATCAGAAATCCCACGAGTCTGCCTTGTTGTGTGAGGAGGAAGGGCTGGCGTCGTTAGGAGGGCACCTTTTTGCAGGGCAGCGTTTGGAGGAGCATGTGTGGCTGTGAGGTTGCACTGGCCTCCTTCAGCCCGGGAGCTGGCGTGCGTCACAGGTCACAGGTAAAACTGCTGGCTCAGGTGTGTGGATCCTGGTGCAGGACTCAAGCTGTGCTCTGAATTTAGGATATTTGTAACTCACTGCCAAAGGTGTGATACGGGAATGAAAGGGGAGATGCCCAGTCTATGAGATTTGATCTAAAAGTCTCAGGAAAAGAGTAGTAACAGCTGTTTTTCTTGTATTGGATTTTCTTTATTCTTTCCTTTTTTATTTTTTCCCCTTCAGCCTTTTTTTTTTTTTCATAGGATTTATCCACTTTTCTGCACTTTAACTTGTCCACAAGTTTCAAAATCAATAGGGATGGTGAGTCAAAAAAGAAGAATGCAACCAACATCCAGTCATTCTCCTTGCTGTCCAAGACAAATAGAATATACCACAGCTGGAGCTTAGAACAATAAAAAGCCTCTTAGCTAAAATGTTACTATTTGGATTTTAGTTGCTTTAGTGATTATTTTTGTTGTAGTAGAATACATGCTGATATGTAAGAAACCTTGGAAAAGATAATGCTCTGCTAAGGCCCATGAAAATAGATTCAGTGCATCATAGAAAGCTATGATTTGTTCCCAGAAAGAACTGATTTTCCCTGCTAAGTTTAAAAGATAATACCTTTTACTTTCACCAGTGGGAAAATACTTCAGGGAAATTTTTGGCCTGTTTGAGTTTGGCAGTGGCTCAGATTACTGTTGTTAGAGAGTTGCTTAAAGCAGCAGTATGCATTAAAAAAAACGGGTATAGACAACTGAAGACCAACAGATACTCATAAGTTAATGGAACAGTGTAGGACAGGAGCGAATTGGTAAGGAGAGCACATCAGCACATAAGAAAACCCAGACTGTACTGCTGCTAAGATGCCTGAAGGATAAATTGCATTACAGGAAGAGCAGGCAAGCAAGCTCCTGTTGATAGGCATCATTTCATCTCAAGAAGACAGTATCAAATTAATAAGAACGTCAAACAAACATATTTGCCCATTGAAAGCATCAAGACAGAGAACTTGTATCTGACAAGACTAAACAGAATTACCTCACAAAAAGTAATTCTGAACAAAAGACTATGCTTACTCTCACTACTGCGGGTAAATGGACAAAAGGAAAAACTATTTAAAAAATCAGACAAGATAGCTACGTCAAATACTTGGGGCTGAAAAGTAAGGAAATAAGTGCCTGGATAACAAGATTACAATCACCTGTTCACACCCTTTAACTTTCTAACATGATTCACTGTAGAGCTACATTTCACAGTTCCAGTTTAATTTTTAGTTGCAAGTGTTTTGTCTATTTGAGAATACAGAGTAAAATAAAAAAGAAGACTGCAAGGACAGCCTTGATTTCATGCGTATTCTGGGGAATTTAAGCTAGCAAATTTGCTGGGGGAAAAAAAAAAAGCACTTTCTCTTCCTTGTTATATTGTTTTTTAGCCTGGTGATCTTGCAGACTCCTATGCTATTAGTAACATCCTTATCAGCATTAAGTGCATGCTGTCCTGTGAGCTCCCGAGAGAGAATCCCGAGGTAAGGCTTTGAAAGCGCATTAAAGTGTACAACCGCAGGAATCAGGAAAGCAACAGCGAGGTGGCTTAGGTACCTAAAATGACTACCACAGACTCAAATTCGTGACCAATTTCATGGCAACCTCTCAGTAGAAAACATCAGTTTGCCTTTCTTTCCTATAGGAACAACAAACATTAGAGTCCCTTTTTAAGCTGTGTACTTGATTCATATTACCTAAACCCTAGTGCACATGCAACCCTATCATCCCCAGTGCTCAGCGTGTCCAAGTCAGACACGTGAATTAGAGTTCTGACTGTTTGATGGAGCACCTATGTTTTCTCACCATGTATATTTTTTTCCCAAAAGTTTTTTCCATACTATCTTGTAGGGCAAGGTACATGGAATTTAAGTTGTATTTGTGATACATGAGTGAAATTCGGGTTTGCACTGTGGTTATAATTGCATAGCTGTGTCTCAGGGCTGTGCCTGCCCAGCACAGAGTCATCAGATTCCAGCACTGGTCCAGGAACTTCCCAGCCAGTCTCTGTAGAGATGAGCCCCACAGAAGTCAAGGGCATTGACTGAACATCTGACTGTCCTCACAGCAAAGCATTTAACTAATTGTTGCAGGAGATCTGCAGGTGGGAATTTCAGACTGTCCTGGGGACTCCCCAGAACAGCTGCTGCTGCGCGTAAGCACTTGACAGACACTGTATTAATGCATCAGTTTGTTAATTAACACCCTGGATAGAGAATCTGTCAGTCCAAGAGATCTCTGAAACACTTTCTGCATCATTTCCCTGCAGGAGCAGGAATGGTAACACAAGCCAGTCTTTTGCATGTAATTAAGGTATTAGGAGATGGTTTGCACATAGTTTAAGATGATCAGCAGAAACATATCATGGAATGGTCACCCAGAATCCTGTTCAGAAGATTCCAATCAATAAGTGTTTGTTAATAAATACTCAGTAAGTGTCTGTGCAACACTAGTGTTTTGGAGAGGTGCTTTCATTTCTTGAACTATTCCTTTAGCGTGCAAAATCATGTTCTGCTCAGCAGCTGTTTCTAATGGCAGGATTCACTGTCAAGTGACAAAGCTGAAGAAGATCTAAGTCCAGAACTTAAAATATTTGTAAAGTGTGTCTTTTGTAATGTTTTTATTCTGAAGGAGAAGTGAGGTTTTTATTTTAAGAGTAAAATTTCAAAGTTGGTTTTCAGAGTTTTTGACAAAGAACAAATTAAAAAAAACCAGAACATTTATCAAAGCACTTAATTGCCAAGTTTGGGAAAGGAGATGAAGTGAGTTGCTGGAAATATCTAGAAGTGTTTTTCTAGTAACGTGCATGAACGGACTTCACAGTTGCACTTTCACATGTGATTTTCATTTCTTACTGTACGGTAATAGAAATTTCTTATTCCTCCTCGTTGAACCATGATGGAAGGATAGCCTCTAATTAATCTT
>NW_009734681.1:0-2175 GCF_000703405.1 Apaloderma vittatum | reverse complement strand
TAAATAATGGTTTTATTATCTTCCCATGAAAACCCATGTGCAACTTTATGATAATGAGTTTGGTCACCTGCCTAATAGGAGGAAGCAGAAAGGTGACCCAACTGCAAAAGTAAAGACCTCTTCAAAGGCAAATACCTCCTCATCTCTCCTGGTGTTGTTAAAGGAACCTTGATTGTTTTGATGGCTTGAGTTGGAGTGTCAGGTGAAAAAGAGGCTTGGGGATGGATTCCTTGCTACGTGCTCTGCCTGTGCACACAAGAGAAAGCCTGTGCAAAAACTCTGGTGAGCATGCACCTGTATGTTTTCTGCATATTTTATTTTATAGAAAGTGATAGGTAGTAAAAAAAACCCCAGACCTCTCACCCTTTCTGGAGTGGTGCAACTCAGAGCTGTCACACTCACCCTAAGTGAGTTCAGCTTTGGCTCACATCTCTCAGACTCATTGCCAGTGCCTGCAACTGCTGAGTATTGTCCTTAGCCTGTTGTGTTGATGCAAGGCAGAGCATAAATTGGAATGTGTGGTTCAAAGTCTCTCCCCATCTTCTCCTACATAACTCCACATTTCAGGAGAGAATTTTTACAGCACACATTTTATTCTTTAGAACAATTTTACAATTTTTTTCTTTTTGAAAGAGAAGCAAAAATAATCACTGAAAACATATCCTGTGACTTCATTGGCTGCAGGAGAGATGCAATAAAAAATAAAGATAAATTGATAGGGAGGTATCAGACCAAACTCTGGAGGAGGGCAGCATATGACCATCTTCAGTATTCTGCATTGAAAGGGTATTCCTTGAGGCTTTTGAACCTGAAAGGAATAAAATACTTAATTTCAGCCATTTTTATTTTTTTTTGGTGTAGCAAGCTCTAATGGGTGCTTAGAGGAGCCACCAAGGCAGAATGTGAACTACGTAACTGTGGAATGGTTTTGTTGCATATGTATTTTTCTGGATACTACCACTTACATGTCTAATACACAGACTCTCCAGTTTCTGTTGAAGCTGAGAATGGTTGCCATCTCCTCTTTAGTCAATTCAAAGTCAAAGACCTAGCAAGAGAAACATCTGGATATCACCTCTTCGAACACATCAGAGGTTGTAAGCAAAATTCACGAAAAGCGAAGGACAAGTTCACAGTGTAGGGATGCTTGTTAGAAGAAAGGACTGCTTCATGGGGGAGAGACTGCTTCAGGGGGGAGAGAAAGGCATCTATCTCCAAGAATCCACTGGCACAGGGAATAAAAAGAAATAGGCAAGGCTGCAATTACACAATTGTAATTGTGGAATCCGATGTTGCAATATGTTTGACAAGCACTTAATGCTGGATCAGCCACTTGTGAGGATGCATCTTTGCGTCTTGTTCCAAAGCAACATCTACAAGACTTTCATATTTCACTTAATCCAGCCAAGATTTTTGCAGTCCTGACAACGAGTTTCAGGCAAGGACCACCGCGTTAACAATGGAGGAACATGGTTTGTGGACGCCAGGACTATTTTCTTAACAGCACTTGCTCTGCGTAATCTTTCTGTGGTGCGCTCCTTCTCTCGGCTGCCAGTCAGGCACCACACGTGCAATGTGCATAATGAGGAGAAACCACAAAAAGTAACCAGCATACGGCTTCCAAAGAGCTTTTGTTCCCTCCTGCTCTCCAAATGTATCCTTAAAGTTTAGCTCTCAGAGTGTAGGCAAGCACACAGACAGAAAGAGCCCTGAGGAGAGCTTAAGGAAGGGAGAAGGGATCACTGCTTGCTGTGTGGGGAGAAGCCATGCCATCCCTGAACATGCCAGGCACCCAGGTCACTCCTGCTGGCTCACCTTGAAGTTCTCCACAATGCGCTGTGGTGTGATAGATTTGGGAATCACAATCACATTTCTCTGGATGTGGAAGCGAATGAGAACCTGCAAAAGGCACATCACCAAGTCAGAGAGAGGATGGGTTTTGTTCCATGGCAAGCAGAGCCTCTTGTATCGTGTTTTTTTTTTTCTGTAAGCTGAACAATTCAGCAGAAATAACACATTTCTGCAGAGCTCTGCAGTCCCGGTAGCGCGTCTTGAAGAGCAAAGAGCCTCATGTGGGGGAGCCTCACATGGAAGATCTCCTTGCCCATCTGGTTTTGGGACAATCAAGTGGTTTCTTTCCCACTTGGAGTTTTATCAAGCTTTCATTCTCCACAA
>NW_009734680.1:27601-55965 GCF_000703405.1 Apaloderma vittatum | reverse complement strand
GGCCCGCGGGGCTGCCGCAGGCGCCGCTCCAGCGGTGCTGGGCCTTGGTCCAGGGCATCACTCCGAGCAAGGGATGCGGCCCCGCTGGCAGTTTCCGTGGCACGGAGCCCGGCGTAGGTGTGGGAGGCAGGGAGGCCTTGCCTGCGACGAGGCCCGGGAGGTGGAGGATGCTCGGGTACCGTAGTAAGAGTGTAACTTTGCCAGTGTAAGTTCAACCATTTTTCAAGCGACTTGTTTTTGGAAGATCCTGGTGTATGCAGGCTGGGAAAGTAGGCAGTGCCTGGTTTTTCCTTTGGTTTTTTTGTTGTTGTTTTTTGTTTGTTTTCTACATAATAACCTTATTTGCGAGCTGACAATGGACAACATGCCTTCCCAACAGTGCCAACAGGCCAGGAAAAGGTCTGCTATCCGCCCACCTTTATAATCATCTAGTAGGTTGAAAGGCCTGGTGTTTGCGTCATCAAAAGATCCAGCAAAAGCTAACCTGAAAGCAAAGCAAGGAAGTGGCACTCTTCTCAATGCCCTTAGATTACTGTCTGTTACAAGTAGCGATTAAAGCACTTACTGCTTGTGCCTGAAAGATTGCTTAGTCTTGTTGACATATGGAAGGTAGTATGTGCTTTTGTACTTGCAGAAATCACCCATCCCAGCTTTTTCATAAACCTTTTCCTTCACCTGAATGCTATTGATGTTCACTAGGGTCCTTCATGCTTTCAGAAGGGACCGATGTGTTTTAAACATTGTTCCTGCTCTGGCAGGGGGATGGGGCTAGATGATCTTTTGAGGTCCCTTCCAATCCCTAGCATACTGTGATACTTGTTTCTTGTTCTGGAATATCTATATTGTTCATCCCAGGATATTTTTTTTTTAGTAATTCTGTTTATCTGTAACAAGTCAGACTTTTAATACGACATTTTTGGCAAGCACTAAAAGGAGATTGATGTGGCGTCACTGGTTTCTTTGCTTCTTAGTGAAATTTGGACCTTCTGTTCTTAAGAATGTGAACTAAGTGCTATGAGTCAGTGCAACGTGAAACTTGAAAGCCATGTAAACTAAAGGAAAGGAAGCACAGTTGTACTGAATAATATTATTTTGTTAAAGTTATAATAAGCTGAAAAGTCAAACACTCAAAGATCAAGAAACTCCAGACTTAATTTGCTTTTACACATAGATCACTTGTAAAAAGCATATTTTTCTTAAGAGGGCCCCTGACACTTTTGCCACAAGGCAAATGGACTGGCAGATTAGATTTCTTGGTTTTTTTCTCCTCAGTCAGTGCAGATCCAGGTCTTGTTTGTTACTATCTGTTACCAGCTGGGCCTCAGGCTACATAAAATTTTAGTTGTTACTTAACCAATTCCCAGTCAGAATTCTTTTTTTGGGGGGGGAGCGAGGGAATGGCCAATACCTAATTAGCATCTTACATGTTTAGTTCAAAGTTTAAAGGTTTGAGATCTAAACTCTTTGAAAATGCTCAGCAATAAAACCATGGTTTGGATGCCTGTATTTGTAGACTTGTCCATGATACAGAAAAGGGAGTGTGGTGTAATGAAACTCAAGGGCTACAAATTAAGATTGCACAGTTAGGCATTGCACCAACATTTCTTAGATTTTACATGTTTGACCTTGCCATCTCATCCATATTCCTGTGTAGATTTCAAGGTATATCTTTACAAACAGCATAGATGTGTATTCATGTAATGCATACATTGAAAAAAACTTGCTATTTGTCTGCTTTCTATAATAGACCATTCTGATAGAAATCATTTTGCATTGGGTTGTTTCCTGAGCTGCTGTTTCAGGGTTTACCTTTTAAGACAAATATGTTTTAAGTCTCCAATATGGCTCTTTCTGAATTACCTGGTTTGGGGTTTTTTTGTTTGTTTGGGAGGCTTCACCTCTCACGCAATTGGAGGATGTTCAAAAGTAGGATTTATACTTAACAAGACCAGTGTCCAAAGATCAGATGAGCTTAGGCCAGGTTCTCCACGTTCGTACAACTCACCCCTCCCACCCCCCAAAACCAAACAAAACATCTGACTGCCAAATCAGAACACAACACACAAATCCTATCTCTGTTGTGAAACTCGATGGTTCCTTCGTCACGTATCGCAGGGGTAAGAGCCAGAAGAAAGAGCTCTGAGAGATGGGCCAGGCAATGGCTGCCTGTGATTACGTTCTCTGATCCACGTATCCTCAAACACTGTAGAAGCTGCGATTCATTGTGCTACAAATTAAATGCTTGAAATTATTTTGTTGTTGTTGTTTAGAGATGTGATTTTTAAACAGCCCTTGATTTTTTCGAATCATCAGGAGGCTTGAATCTTCAAGGTTTTTGTATTTTCTTTTTAAATATTTGATCTCGTAAGTCTAAGTGGTCTGTCTATATGCAGAATATATATCTTTGTATATATATGTATATGTGGTCTGTCTATACACAGAAGGCAGCAACAACTGTATATGAAATGAACAAATCATCAGTACATTAACAATTACAGTGCTATCACACATTCATATTTGCAGTATTTCCCTAATGATGCATCACTTTGTATTTTGATAATGTAGTTTATGAATACTTGGTATCAAATTATGATTGCATAGGATATATTACTGGAAGGAACTGCTACAGTGTGGTACCAAAGGTCTATTTTATTCCAAGATGGAGGTTTTAGTTTTATTTTTTGAAGAATGTCTCTGGATTTCGCACTACAAGAATTGTGAAGTAACTGCTGATACCTTGAGTACCAGCGTGAACCAGAGCTGAGTGTGCAATGCAGGATGCAAAGATACTTTAAAGGAAGTTCAAAAACTTCTCCATTTGGATGTAACTTTCCACCTAACTGTAGTTACTCTTTGAATGACATCTGCTTAAATGCAAGGGAACGATTTTCTTTTCCTTGAGAAGAAAGAAACAGGTTTAAAAATTTACAGAGTAATTAGATTTTCCAGTTCCCTTGACCTACATTTATTGCCGAGATTAGAAAGCACAGTGTTCAATAACTATGTTCTGGCAAGTTTTATGTAACTTTCTTTTCCATTCTTAGTTTATTATGGTTACTAAAAATGAAATATTTGCTTTGGAGATACTTCCAGTCCTCTACTTAACATTTGCTATGAAGAGAAATAGATACTTAGATTTATTTTTTTTTCCTCACCTCTGCAAATAGCAAATCAAATTAATTACATTAGGGAAAGCAGTGTCTTTAGTTATCATCATTCTAGATGATCATTTGTTCTGTCATGTCTGTAACATTTCTTTGTTATTCAACAGTTAAACCAGCACAACCCCCCAGAAGTTGAGGAGCAAACAATCTGTTGATAATTCATCCCTCTACTGTTACATTGTGTGGGCTTTTGGAACAGTAAATCCTCATTCAGCTGCACTGTAGCCTGGACAAAGGCTGCAGCTCTAGGCCTGGTCATCCTTTCAGCAGGTCATACAGTAACTGTAGCATTGAGGTTACCACGGTTAACCTTACAACATTTCCCAGACCTCGAAAAGAAAAATCTTAAATGTGTTTGAGTATAAGAAGGTTCGGTATATGGAAAGGGTAAGTATTCATCAGGTTAGTTCTTATTTCAGGTGATTTACAATGGGAGGGAGCAGTGATTCTTCTGAGATTTAATATTACTCTCTAGCTAGCCGTAAGGAAGCAAATGAGAACAGTGCCAAGCTAACTTCCCTGAAAGCTTAAAATGTCATCTTCCTAATGATATAGCAGCTATGAAAATGCCAGTATTAGTCTTAAAATACTCTGACATGCCAAAAATCATGCAAAAAGCTTGCCAAATCATTCACACTCTTCTGGAAAACACTGAACAGAAAGAACTTTAAAAAAATGGCACACTTCCTTGTTTCTAAATCATGCTTCTGCATAAAGCAGCTTTTATAGAGTAAGTCCCACGCTGTCTTTTCCCTTAGAGCCAGAGCTTCACCTGAAGCTATTGTAAAATGCGCTTTAAAAAGAATGCACGTACTTGCTCACCATGATAAAGGTTACATTCTCCACCCACAGGGCTCACTTATTTTCAGGTGTATCTAGAGCGCTGCTACAGCTGCCAACAAATAACTTTTCCTTTGGTTTGTTATCTTTGAACCACTCGAATGAATTGTGTGCAGTTACGCTATTACTGTCTGCCAGTCCAGCTTTATGATCTTGCCTTCTATGAGGAAGTGTAGTTCACGCTGCACTGATGCCAGGTAAGAGTGACTCTCCCAGTAAAGATAAACTTTTGCATTAAATGCTTACAAATGGGGATACATAGTAGTCACCAAGGAATCAAAAGGGGCAGGTCAATTAAATACAGCTATGTTTATTTGAATGCAGACATCTTGATGTGTTAATGTATTGTGTGCTTTTATGGGTTCAGTGAATTGTGATTGGTTTGGACTTGCTTAAGATTGCACTTCTAGCAAAGTAGAAAAAGTAGTATTGTACAGAACCGTTTAGCATGTTTTATTTGGCTTCTAAAATAAAGCTAGATTGATGATACTCAACACTGATAAAAGTGCCTGAATGAGATTATTTTTAAAAAACTAATACAAAATTATTTTATCTTTATCGTAGAAACAACCTAATACACGAAGGATTTGGCCAGACTTCATTAAATGAGTGTGAATTAAGATCATTATTGCATATTTCAGGTTTTCTGTGAGAATATGTAATCTTAAACTTGGGTTTAAGATCCTTAGCCTGCAGGGCTTTGTTAGTGGGATGTCCTGTTGTTTAGTTTTATGTTCTTAAATATTCTTCCTATGGACAATGGATTTCACAAATCTGTCCTTAGTATTGCCATAGTATTTTTATTATTCAAGTTTTGAGTTAATTCTGGTAGTAGACTGTTTTTGGTGTAAGTGGATGTAGTTTAGAGACTAAATGAGTTATTACGCTCGTTTAGTGGTAAAGTTATGCCTTCCAGTGATTGCAGTGAAATTCTGCTTTGTCTGCAAACATTTGAATTTGTAAGTGTGGCTCTGTGAAGACTGTAGTAGTATGAGTAGGCTTTTCACTGATCCTTTTTCAGTTTCCTGAATAAAAGAAGTCTAGGTTTTGAGGGGCTGGGCTTCTTTATTAAATAGGACTTTGCAGACTCAAAGCTGAGAAAATACCTGAATTGTTTTGGAAGTCAACTTGTGGTTAAGATTGTAGCACTCCCATGGCAGCAGCGGCAACTCTGTACCAACTATCAGCTGCTCCAGAGTCCTAACTTAAGGTAGAGGGAAAATTAGGACTGTGAACGGGGTTGCCAAGGGATGGGCACATGTTCAGTTTGGCTAAATCAACCGTGGGATGTGTTTTCCAGCAACAGCATGAAGGAAAATGTTACTAGTGGGGTTACCTCAAACCCATGTAGTTCTTTCTGGCACAGCTGGTCTCTTAGAAGCCAGGTTAATAATAAAATGGTAGTTGCGTTGTATTATTAACAGATGCATCAGAAATGGAAGGGTAAGCTGACGTTTAAGCAATTTCCTTTCCTACTGTAACAGAAGTCTGCTTGGCTAGACTTGGCACTCAGGTCCCACAGAACAGGTCATTTATTTATTATGTTTATTTTGGTATGTTTGTGTAGCCAGGTTACTGACTATTTAAGCTTGTCTATTTCTGATATGACACTGTATAAATCCAGTATAAGAGCTTGTCTGATAATGCATATCTCTTTTGACTATGCAGAAAAAATGTAGTAATTTGTGTCAGAAAAACATTGGAGACTTGGCCAAGCTGTGTTTTGTGAGTAACTGTGCTAAATAGGAGTGGAAGATACTTTGTGTAGCTGTGAGTTTAAGAAGTAACTGAGATAATTACTAAAGGTAATTCCATGTGAGAAGTAAGCAGTCATTAGATTTTACTCATAGGTCTGGTTGAATTTCAAAGGTAAACCTTGGTAGTAGAGTGTAATGATTTCTTAAATACCTGAACAATGTTTTGAGGGCTGTTATGTTGCAGACTTTCAGCAACTTGCTGAAAAAAGTGATTACTGCAAAGGTGTGGTGGCAGAGAAAGCAATTAAAAAACCCTCTGAATGTTCCTCTGCACTACTTTAATCTGAAGGCTTCATTCCAAAATGTTGGCTTTTGACCTTGAAGTGTTTAGTCAGGTTTAACTTTTCTTATACAAAGCAATCTTTAAAAAAACCCTCAGATCTACATGTCAGTATGGGTGGAGTAGACTCATACTAGGTATCCCACCAATTCTTAATCATACTAAATCATTTTGATCTTTATGACCCATTACAAGAGTTTAAGATTGATTACGGGCTACTTGAAAACACCTAGACATGCAAACTGATCTCTCCTCTGTTTTTAAAGACAGTGTATAATGACTGAATATGTTACCAGCTTTGGAGCCAAATTACGATGGGGCCTGGTATTATCACTTTTATTTCAGTACTTTTGTTTCAGGCTGTGGGTTAGCTACTGTTACTATATATATGCATCAGAGCTCTTTGCAATTTAACGGTCGAACCTCCTAATGTTAAGAGGGCCAGCAGAAGGTAGCATTTAAGCTGCGCATAAGGGCTATGCTGGGGTCAAAGGCACAGATGTGTGCGCCTGTTTGGTTTTCGTGCATAGGGAACCGTGCAAGGGCAGTTTATGGGCAATCAGAAGATTTGCAAGTAAAATTACATATTGACAGCAGTAGGAAATCACTGTGGTGGCTCTGGATTTTAGCCTAGTGATTTTCCATACACTTGGGATTGTGTTGCTCAGCTGAGTGGGTATGTTCTCTGTGTATGGTTATGATAAAATTGCATTGATGTGGGGAATGGATTGAAACAAAAAATATGTTATTAGAGCTAGCTAGGACTCCTTCTTTTTTTTTTTTTTCTTTTCCCTTCCCCCTAGAAAAGAGTTTTACTGTGGAATTGTATTTATTTTGACAAACTGTTGCTGGAAAACATTCCAGGTCCTGTGAGACAGAATTTGTACTTGAGAAGGATTATGAGAATGGACAGATGGTTGGAGCATTGAAACCCAGTCAGCTTCATATTTGGAACAGCCAAGAGGGGAACTTCTAGTCAGTTCTCTGACCAGTGATCTGAGTGAGTGTTTTTCTTTATGGCAAAATCCGTATTTATTATTTAAATATTTGAATTTATTTAAATTGTTTAAACTGCATGTTTTTAATAAATATCTATTGAAACTTGTTTGTTTTGACAGGTTTGTGGTTTTCCCCTCATACAACTACTATGAGAGGAATCCTGTATATGGGTGCAAGTAGTCTTGAGAATGCATTCACTAATGCTACAGTTTTTCTTAATAGTAACTTAAAATATCTCTCCCAGATTTTAGGAGGATAAATGGAAAAATGCAGTTATACATAGTAAACTGGAGTTTTCATCTTGTAGTTCCTCCCAAAGTTAGTAAATCAGGCATTAGTTGCTACCTTATGATAACTACTCCTTGTTCTCAATAAAAGCTGAGTAAGTGGTTACTAACTATATCCTGAGAGACAACAAATGTGGACAGTTTCAAATCAAAGCCTGGGGATGTTTGATTCCAAAATGCAACTTCTTATTAAGATGTGTGTTAACAACTTCACATCTTTCAGTGTAATGAGGCTCTGGTTTTACTAGTCTCTTGATGACAACTCTTAAAATATTGGTGGGAGTGTTATTTAGTGTAAGTATGCTGTAAATTGATACTTTTTGCATTGTTACTGCTTGTAAAGTTGAACCACATAAGAATTAGTTTGTCCATTGTTTTATTAAAGTTCATTACTTCCTGAATTTGGGAATGAGTCCAGCTCTTTCAGACTCCTCCACAGAGGTTCTCTACTGTGATAATTAAGCCTTTCTCAGGAAAAAGCCTTGTTATCATTTTAGGATTTTTCTGGTCTGTCTCTTGTTAGTGTTGATAGACTAACTATGTCTCTTTAGCTTGTGGCTATGCCATTGTATTGTAATTAATTGTCTCTTCAGTCATCTGAAGACTGGTTTTGCTTTTTTTCCTTTTTTTTCTTTCTTTTGCTACATTACTTCATTTGTTGTATTATAAAATTATACAATTAATGCAACAAATTCGGAACACCATGCTTATGCAAGCTTTATAACTTTACATTAGTGACCGAATTAGATGCAACTGTTCATGTAATCTTAATTGGCTTATACTATGACATTCTAATTCTGCATTTTTCATAGGATTTCCTAAAATACAGTTTTCAGCTTTATCTTGTGATTTCCTTATTTGTGTGAGCATGTGTGAAAATTTTCAGGGAAGGTGCTGAATGCATCACATTCTCAACAAGTCAAATAGGAACGTAGAGAACTGGCAAAGTTTCAACAGTGTTTTTCATATTGTAAATATTAAAATTTGGTTTTGTTTTCCATTTAATTTAGATTTTAATATTGCTTTTACTGGTGCAAATGAGTAAAATTTATAATTGAATTAAAATTGAATCTTCTGAAAGAATGAACAGTGTTTCTACTGTGGGCAAAGGGTAGGTGAAAAAACTTGTAAAATTTCTTACAAGACAGTGTATCTTGGTCCTTAAGCTACGGTTATGTAAATTATATGTTGACATACAACTCTGGGACAAGAGTTTAGGGAACCCCTTATTTCTCTTATTTTATCTTTGTAGCCAGTTTTAACATTTTTCACAGAACATAAAAGGCCAAGTTTGTAAAAAAATGAGACTTCTTTGATTTTTAAATTATTTTCTGTCACTATTTTTAGAGTTTAAATAAAGTTTTTATGTAGAAAGGAAATTCTGACAATGGCAATGCATTACTGAAACCATAAAACATGACACAACCTTCTTTTTTTTTTTTTTAAATGGGAATTATGGACTTGATTTCTGTCACTTGTTGTTTGTCGCACCTTCCGTCTGCCTGAATAATGAAGATTAATCCTAGACAGATTCTAAAGAACCCATGGATCAAGTATATTCCATGGATTGTTAGCATTAGCAGGAAACTTTTGAGAATGACGCATTAAGGGCAATGCTTTTCTACAGATCTTGTAATTTTGAATTTTAAAAGAAATTAAGGTATTATGGTCTGAATTAAGTTTGGAACAAGGTTTAGAATTTGAAGTTTAGATGGTTAGAAGGCATAGGCTTCATAATTCAAATCCTGATTATGGAAACATTAAAAGATCAGTTGTGTTTACAACTGCAAATTTGTTACTGTTCAAAGTGGTGACATGTCTTTTTAAACCATCTGCTAGAGTCCAGATACTTGCCTTGGAATGTGACTGGAAACAGATTTTCACAGTTGGATACTTGGACTTTGCAATTGGAGTTTTCCCCTGATGGTAGGACCCAAACTGTTGACATAAGTGCAGATAATTTCTAGAGATGCATTGCAAGTGGCACCGGAGTCCAGTAAGATAAATTAAAACTGAACATATTAAAATTCTTTAATATAACTGCTGAGCATGTGCTTTTTAGCTGTTAAACCTCCTTGCTTTTCTGATTTTCTCCAATTATCTCTTTTCTTTTCCCTGGGAAGCGTTATCCCTTTTGTATCAGTTTTGTATCGCATTCATATCTAGGCTGCCGCCAGATGGACTTTCACAAAGGTCTATTAGTCTTTTGGGGCTCCATGTATGTGAAGTGACCTGAATAGATCTGATTGTAGAACTGGGATTATGCTTGGCAAGAGCGCTGCGAGTTTGATCCCTAAGCATTGCCCCAGTATTAGACATCATAAGGCCGTCTCATCCAGGAACACTGCAAAATGGCAAAATGATTGCGTTGTGTGGGCTCCAGCTGCACACGTTTCTGGTTCCACAACAGGGGAGCAGCCCCTTTTAACTATGAAGTAATGTCTGCTGCTCCACTTGTCCTCAGTTGAACTCAATGTACGGGCCTCTTCTGTAAAAGAAAATCTAAAATGCAAAGAATGAATGTGTAGCACAGGTACATTCCTACACAAATTTAAAATTGATGCTGAGACTACCTGGCCTGAACAGTTTTAAATATGCTGTGCAGGCGTTATCCAGAGATGGTAGTTTGTTTTAAGGAGGGATTAGTTATTTTACCAGCTTCCCTGTTACAATGATTATGATAAATGTAGAGAAACTGCTTCAGTAGAGTAATTTCTCGAGGTACTGTAAAATTTGTGCTTGTGTTAGGGATTGTATACTTCTACAGATGAAATCATGATGTTGCTCTTTTGGCAGATATTTGAAGGGGATCTTTCATGTCTATAGCTATTGGGCATTTGCCACCTTATGAGCTTTAGCTTGATGTACAGTGCACTATTTTGTTGTATTTCTGTGTGAGAAGACTGAAAATACTAAAGGCAATTTCAGACATAAAATGATACAAAGAAACCACCGTTTCAGGTATTTTCTTTGAGTAATGCTTTATGAAGTAAATATTTAGGAGAAAAGTGAATGGAAAGCTATGACTCAACTGCTGAAGTTCAGCATAAAGTGACAACAAAAGTAGGATTTTGACGTACATCAAGACAGCTCACTAAGCTGGAAGCAGAATTTGCACCATGGTCAGCAGTCTTCCCCTACTGTACAGCCAGTGTTCTGCAAACTGAATTTGTAGTGCTTTCAGAAAAAGACAACCAGCAAAGGTCTGACATAATGCAAGAGTACTTTAAGATCATCAAGTCCAACCATTATCTTTAAGTTCTCTTTTACGTGACCTAGGACAGAAAAGCATTTCACTTGAAGATACAAGCTGGATGGGAATTCAACTACTTAGATAATGTTATTTCATTGTAAGAACACTGTGGAGCACCTGTTAAATGTGGATATAATATAAACTCAGACAGGATGTTCTTTCGTGTTTGCCTTTTTGAGTGAACCATTGGATGATTCTACTGCATAGGCCGCTCACTAATGCACACTCCACTTTTTTTGTCTTGCAGCCACAAGACAGCTTCTTGCCACTTTGAACTTCCACATTTTTACACATCTAACAAAACTTTGAAACTCCAGCCTTGAGAGTAATATATTAGTGCTATTAATAGTTGAGCAGTACTAGAGGAAGAAGAGAGTGGGATTGAGTAAATGTGGGGAAAAGAATGTGCTCAGAAACAGCATGTGCAAGGCAACCTGTGGAGTCAGCCTGGGTGTCTAAGTATATAGGGTTGTACCAGGGAATCAGTGAATCTTTCTGAGTATGCAGAAGGGGCAAAATATGCTTATTAAGGGCAGAAGGAGACACAGTTGAATGCCATAGAAGTAACTAACATTTGTTTAAATGAATTGTCACCATGTAAGAGCACTAAAATAAGTTAAAACCTTAATTTGAGAAGGACTAGTAGGTAGCTGGATTAGCCTACAGAGTGATGACAAAGACCAAGTCCTCACTGAGGTGCTAAGAATGAGAGAGAACTGCAGCTGGTAAAGAAAAGACTCATCCAAGGGCCAGAATCAAACCAAAGAGTGCAATGAAGGTAATGGCTGCTGACATACAGTTAACCCCCAAAAGCTAAAATAAGGCACAACAACTGGACAAAAATGCATAGTGGAGAACAGAGCAGACCTGTAGCAAGGTCTGTGAGCTAGGAACAATTCCTGGAGAGCTGGGCATTGGTTGTGGCCTGATTCCTGTTGAAGTCTGAAACTTTATTTCTTAAAAGGAAGAAAAAAAATCATACCTCACAGAGGACATAAATATGTAAAAAGTTTGGGACTGGGAGAAAGCATATAGAATATACGTTGAGTGATCTTGCTTTAAAAAAATTTTATGTTTCTCAATTTCCTTTCTGTTTTTCCTTTCTTCCCTATATGCCTGCTTCTTTCAATAGTGATCAGGTTACCCTGGCAGTAAGGAAGTTATATGAGGCACAGCCATTGCTAACAGAAGGACAATTATCCCTGTTTCACTGTGTGGAAGGGCTGATCTGTTCAAAGATTAATTTAACTGTTATAGTTGATAGTACTTCAAAAGACAACAGGAGCAAAAAAACCCTCAAAACCCGGGAAGCTGCTAACTCATTTGTATTTTTTAATGTTTTGTTTTCATTTTATTTACATTTCATTTACTTTAATGCTTCATTGCTTTTCCTCCAGTTCCAGACAGCTTTTCTGAATAGCCTGAATGAGTATTCATCCTGATGGTTTATATCCAATGCATGTATCTTTGAATATCAAATACATGCACAGCTTGGAAAAGATGTAAAAGTTGGGGTTTTTTTTCCTTCACACAGCTTCTAAGTCTCCAAACACATAAATGAACTCTCTTGAAATATGATATTCTATCTTGGTTACTCTGGTGCAAAAATAAAATAAAGAATAGTACAATGTCACCAATGAAAGCCACATCAATCCTACAGGATTAACTACAGCTCATTCCCAGGGTGGATGATCATGTTGTCCACTCCCCTTTAGGAGATCTTTGAAGACATACATTTTTAATGGATGATGTAAAGATGTTGCAGAGCTTGGGAGGGAAAAAGGGAGGCTGAATTCTAGATAGAAAAATAGAGAAGTGGTCAGATGGTCAGATGTGGCTCACTTTGAAGGTCTGTTACAGCTTCATACACATCTGTCTTAATCCTTCTCACAAAACCTTTTAGCCAGGCTAATTGTTGGTTGTGTGTGCAGACCAGAGCTTGGAAGTAGAGTCTCCCTTCTGCCTCTATCTCTTTATTACATGTGATGACCTTTATGATTTGATGACCATGCTGAACTTATCCTTTGTTGGTGCTGGTTAAAATACTTATTTGATAGTATTGTGCTAATACATGGAGTAGTATTTTCTGTATGCATTTTTAAGGAAGTGGAAGACTTCGAAGTGCAAAATTAAATGGATATAGATAGAAGTATTGTGTAAGCATAATTTGTGTCTTGCTGCACCTAAAAATGTTCAATGTTTGGTAACAGTTTTCCCCTCCCCAGCTCCTACTACAAAATAAGTTAGTCCTATTACTGTATTTTTCATTGTCATCATTGAAAAAACAGAGGATTAGGTGCATAGAGATTTTTCTCATATTTTTGTACCATTTAATATTACCAAAACTGTTTCTTTAACTGTATTTTGAAAGAGCTTTTACTTAGTAAAGTACATGTGGGTATCTTATAGAAGCTCAGGTTAAACTAAGTTTTCCATTCTCAATGTTCTCACATCTGTCTTTGATAATATATCTTGCTACATGGATGTAGATGGAGAAACCTGGAATAACTGAAATCAAGTCTGAGAATTCATTGTGGAAAAAAAATATTATCTGTAATTAAAAAGAAAATTCCCATGACAGTTCTAAAACTTGTCACTTCAGGGTTTCTTTTAGCCTCCACTGAAGGGTTTTTTTACAAGTGCTCATGGAAACAAGGGGATCACTGTTTTGTCTGGTAGTGTTATTTCTATGACTTTCATGTTAATCTTGCACAGAAACGAGCTACAAAATGACTTAATAAATCATGTAGACTCACATTAGCCATGGAACTGATTTTACTGGTAAAGAATGTTTTCAAACAATAACCCAGGCTAGACTAGCCTGTGTAAATCCTAAACAATTATTTTGCAATGGTAAAGTAGAACTAACCATGTGTGCTTGGTTTTGCGATAGTATACAAAACCTGAAAACTTCCCTTTAAAAAAGCGTCCCTCCCATCCCTCCCCGCAGATATTCCAGCAGTGCAAACACCTCAAATCGCCTGCTGCTGTGCAAAAGAGGACTGAAGGAGACGCAAGCTAACTTTTTTTTTTCTTCTCTTTTTTCTTTTCTTTAGCTGTTTCTCCTCAGTTGTTTTCTAGAACAAAATAGCTGTCATTTGAGAACAAGTAGGCAGTGACTTCTAGGCTGATATGAAAGATATTTAGGTGCTGGAGTGGAGTGGGTCCAGAGGAGAGCAACGAGGCTGGTGAAGGGACTGGAGGGAAAGTCCTATGAGGAGAGGCTGAGGGAGCTGGGGGTGTTTAGCCTGGAGAAGAGGAGACTCAGGGGGGACCTTATTACTCTCTACAACTGCCTGAAGGGAGATTGTAGTCAAGTGAGGATTGGGCTTTTCTCCTGGGCAACTAGTGACAGGACAAGAGGGCACGGCCTGAAGCTGTGTCAGGGCAGGTTTAGGTTGGATCTCAGGAAGCACTTCCTCATGGAGAGGGTGCTCAGGCATTGGGATGCACTGCCCAGGGAAGGGGTGGAGTCACCGTCCCTGGAGATGTTCAAGGAGAGAATGGATGCGGCACTTAGTGCCGTGGTCTAGGTGATGTGATGATATTGAGTCATTAGGCTGGCCTTGATGATCTCAGAGTTCTTTTCCAGCCTCAATATTTCTGTGATTCTGTAGAAAGTAAGGTGAAGTGGAACTATGGAAAGAATTTCTGAAAACTAAAATAATGAGAATGGACATCACAAAAAAGAATAGAACAGAAAGGAAAGGCAGGTATGATGAAAGGGAAGTCAAATGTGAATGGCAAAAAAAAGAAAAGAGAATAAGGATGCTTTTTTGGTGCCTACTAACTGCAGCTAGTAAAAATCTTATTTTATTTGCCCATCTGAATTAAGATTTTTGTCTTTTCATTGCTGAAATCATGTTTTCTGCCACTGCCAGCTACCGTTTTGGGAACTTCAATGCATATGATATTTGTGATATTTTCTCCTTAACGAAGAGCCAACATTTTGTTCCTAGTGATGACTAAATAGGAGAATGCCTCTGAAAATGTGCTTAACTTTAGTATTTTTATGCTCTGGGGTTTTTGTTACATACAGGTAGTCTGTAGGAGCCGCAGTAAGAAAATATAAATTTCTTCAGAAGGGAAAACAGTTCATCTTACACACTGTACATAAACAAGCTTAAAATCTTATTGTCTTCAGGAGGAACACAAAGCATCCAATTACTTAGATGACACTTCTATTAACTGGTAGATCAATCAAAATTAATTCCTGTTATTCATTGGTGAGAAAGGAATATTTGCTTACCTGCAAGCTGAATGTATCGGTTTATGTGTCTAAAGAAATCTATACTTTGGTACAACATTTCTAATAGATGCAGAGAATAAAGTGAGTATTTTCCTGTATTGTTTTGTCAAAAAAATGTTGTTAACTGTTCTGATGTGCTTACAGTATGCCAAATTGGTTTAAGTCAATGGCAAAGCCTGCATACCTAGGCATTCCCGTATTCAGGAATTTTTTGTACTAAAGGCATCATTTTCAAGCACAACACTACCACTAACAATAACCTCCCACAGATCAAACCATGTAGTTCAAGTGCAATTCCTAGAGTATCACTCTTCATATATTTTTTCCATAATTAGTTTTCAGGATGGAATCCTGCTCTGGGATGGGGGAGGCTTGCTTTCACTTCTATCTTCTAGGCATGAGATACAGGCTATTCTAGATACTGACTCAAAAATGTCAAAGTATAGTTTAAACCCTAACAGTTCTGCCTTGGAGTAGAGCAGAGGACTGGACCAGATGGTATTTTAAGTCCTACTTTTTCAAATCCTTGTCCTAGAAGGAAAGTTTTGGGTTTTTTTTCTGATTCTTTGCCCTTGGGGGAAGGGTAGTCTGACCAGTAGCTATGTCTCGTTTATGCAGAAGGAGACAAATTGTCAGTCAGCTGTCACTGCTGAATATCTGTGATGACACTGCAGCATGCAAAAATAAGTGATGTCTATGGTAGTATGTCCATAAACCATTTAAGACTTTACGCATTAAAAGTAATGTAAGTACTGGTCATAATTTTGCACATTTCTCTGTTTCTATAACAAGAAGGATTTCTACTCCATATCAGGGTTTCTTAGGACAAAACCTGGTTTTGGAATGTATTTCTGCTAATATGCTAGAGAACAAGACTCAGCATGTGCTAGCACTCTCAGTTTTCTTTGACATTCGTGATTTCTAGTACAGTTGCTTTTTTTCCTTTTTTTTCCTTTTTTTCTTTAATGAATATCAGATCTTTGTAATTCTAGCAAGGATGTCCTGCTGCCAGGCAAAAAAAAAAAAAATCCCAGGAGGCAGTAAATGAAATTAATGTATTTTATTTTTTTAACTCTTTTTACTCATCAAGTAACTTGAGTAGCATGTGGAGTTTCAGAACAAGAAGTGGTATGTGTTTATTTTGGTAATAGCTGCCATATGCTATTTTTCTTTTTTCTTCAATCATCTCCTCTTATAAGGGGGGTTGAGCATTAACAGAACATAACTGTGTAAAGAGTCACCTTAAATACGTTCCATTATGTTATTATTAACTGATGCAGTCAAACTGCCTGACAGCCAGGGTGAGTATACTCAAATATGTCTTGCGTATAAAATAGCTGTTAAACATCAAATGCAGAGCCTTAAAGCTAGTTTTCAAAGATGTCTGAAAGAAAGAGAAGGAGAATAGTTTCCCTTAATATTGGATTATGCTGCCAGTTTCTGAAAGTTAGGATAAAACAGTGGTTACCAGCCAGTGCTGTCACTTACTGTTAAAAGCCATACATAATGACATACCTCTTGATATAACTTTTTATGCTGACTATGTGGTTATCTCCTTGCAAAACGAGTATGAATCATGCCTAAGACATGCGTGGACTTTCCCCCTTTCTCCTGAAAATGTATCGAGGCAGAAACTGTGTAGTACAAAAGCTTCTCACTGTTGTTGGAGGGCAGAGACACTAATGCTGAGACTGGCAAAGGCATTTAGTAGCCTGATTCCTATCAAAATCAATCAGAATAGGGTGTTTAAGGGCACTTGCAAATATAGGCCTGACTTCTGGCTAGGCTGCTTAACAATGTTATTGGGAGGGGCCACGGATAGGATGGGATCAACCAGCACGTTTTCGGTTCCCCTTCCATTCTCATGTTGGTCCTACCCATTGTTTGAACAATGCTAGTCATCCCACAGACCACCAGCAGCGATGAGTTTGCCGACAGCTCGTTCTTTGTGACAGTCAAGTTGAGCTTTCCATTGACAGTAGCCCACAGCAAAGATTCCTTAGTTTCTGTGTGTCATCTTTCCTTGTTTTGATTCCGGCATCAGCCACAGATGTCTCAGTGCATGGTGCATGTTGTTTCTCACTTTTTATCTTAAAAAGATTGTCCCTTCTGCAACCAGTAACATACATTTTGCATTTGTTTTTAAAAGGAAAGATTCCCTACTTTGGAAAGCTGCTTATTTCTTGGGTTGTTTTGTTTGTTTTATGTTCATGTGCAACAAAATCTAAACGTCCCCCTCTCCCCTATATCCTAAATTTTTGTGGTACCATGTTTTGTAGCTACATTTGTTGCAAAGGTGAAGTAACAGTCACTGACTCTGGGTCTTCCTCTCTTTGTGTCCCATCTTCTGGATGCCCATAGTTCACATGCTCTGAAATTAAACACAAAACATGCTCAATGTTTATAGCTACTGTCACTGCATTGTGAAAACATAGCCATTGATGATGACTTCTGAGCTGCAGTCTGCCTTAAAGAACTTCTTGTGGTGCTGCCCACATAAGAGGTTCTGTGGATGAAAGTGGTAGCAGAAGTCTCCGCCTTTCCCTTAACCCTGAGGAGTTTGAAGACAGAGTTTAAAGTTTTAGCATTTTGCTAGCCTTGGTTCTCTCCTGGGTGCTTACATCACAAAAGTATTTTTTTGAAAACAATTTCTCAATGAGGTTGCATGTGTGTATAATGTTATAATTTACCTTAAATATATACCTGCACTGCAAAGTAAAATAACACGTTGCTGTGATGTAATGTATTGCTTCCAGAAAAAGGTCAAAAGGGAAAATTTATCTTGGCAGACTAATAGAAATTTCTCATGGCTTAACTGCTTCCACTCAAATTTCAGTATAATTTCAGTTCGTAAGAGCATTAGGTAGACAATCAAAATGTGGTAGAGTCTAGCATCTCTTAATTTTGGACATTCGTTTGGCATAGTTTACACTGAGATAGAAATAATTCCTAGGATGCTTCTCTGCTTTGTCATGTCATTTACTCCTTTGCAATATCCTGATCTGTAGTTTCTAGTAAAACTTAGCCTACTTACAAAAATTTATTTAGTGTCTCAAGTAGTTGAGAAGTCAAATTGCCAATTTTGGTGTCTATGTGAGTTCAGAGCATGAATGACAACTACCTGTGGCTGTATCTACCTTACAGTTAAAGGTGTGACAGCAGCATATATGAGTATTGCTTAGCCGGTATTGCTCTAGCTAGACTAGGCAACAGCACTGAATTTACAGGAGCCCTGAATTTGACCTCAGCTGTACAAATCTGCACAGTATCCTGGCACTATGTGATACCCGAAGGCTGTGCAACAAAGTAGCAAGTTTGCTTATAGCTAATGAGTTTTGGCATAAGTCGACTTCAGTCCTGCCTTTGACTGCAACTTACAAGTAGCCTGAAACTCATTCTGAAGAAAGAGGCTATGCTAATACTAATGGAAAGGATTAGCTTGAAGAAGCAGGACAGGCAGGATGAAAGAGGTGATGTTGCATCTTATGACTGCTTGCTTGACCTTACAGTTGCTTTCTTGACAGGAGAGCACTAATGTTGCAGCATCAGCAGCCAGACCCTGTCTCTGTCCTTTGGTCTCAGCTTGACCAAGCGGTTGTGGTTATATGCAGTTCACAGGATCACAGAATGTTCAGGGTTGGAAGGGACATCTAGAGATCTAGTCCAGCCCCCCTGCCAGAGCAGGATCCCCTAGGGCAGCCACACAGGAACACATCCAGGTGGGTTTTGAAAATCTCCAGAGAAGGAGACTCCACAACCTCTCTGGGCACATCCAACTATTTTCTTTGTCTTTTTCATCTCCAGACTAAACTAGTTTCAGCATGGTTTGTGTCAGCTATTATTACTGTTGTTAATGCCACATCTATGAATCAAGTTCCAGTAACTCATGAAATTTAGAAAAAAATCCACACGCACCTGACTTGTGTTTGCTTCCCAAGGTCTTAACTCACTAGAGATTCATGTTCTTAAACTTTTCTTTAGAAGCATGAACTCCATTAAAAATCCCTTTCAAAAAGGCTAATACCCTCATGCTTCTGAGAACAGTGTAAGAGTCTGGGTTTGAATCCCCTCAGCTGAATAGTCTCTTACTTCTTGATCATTCCAGCCTCTAGACATCCACATAGAAGGGGTGGGGGGGGGATGCTGCCTTCTGCTTTGGTAGTGCTTCTAAGTGGAAGTGTGTGTTACACCCAGTGTTTTCAGCCGGTCTTGGTATGGCATTTGTTCTGCAAGCCTGTTTATTGGGTTGATCAGCAGACAGGCCTGGTAGTTTGAGATCAATAGCTGTGAGATGGGCCCTTCAAATGCTCAGCTGAACCAAGGCCTTGGTGTGCAGAGTAGTAGAACGTCTGGCACTTGGCTGACTTCATTGGCGAGAGTTAAAGCACCGATGTCTTTTCAGGTGCCAGAGCTTTGAAAGCAGATGCATATTTATAAATACAAATGTTACTCAGAGCAGAGCCAGTTGGTGTGAGGTAATGAGTTACTCTGCTTCAATAGGTCTGTATGCTCTGTGCTCTTAATACACGGCAGGCACAAGTAATATGAGTGAGCATACTCCATAGTGAAGGGAGCTTAGCTGCTGTGCGTTACATTGCAATTTTTTTATTGACTTGCACAGCCAGCTACTGTAGGTCAGCTGAGGTGTGATACTCGATTAGCTTCCAACAATTCATTTGAATCTTTGAGCCTTCCGACACCTAAAAATCTCTGTGGATGTGGCACTAATGTGGTAGACGCAATTCATCTGAAAGTTCTTTCATCTACTAGTTGATCAGGAAAGACGTTTAAGCCTACATTTGTATGAGAGGGGAGCAGCTGGCAGGGCATTTTTCCACACTGCTTTGGAACTTATGCTTCCCCCAATACCAAAATAGTTCTGGGACATGCTGCAGTGGCCCACTTGTTTTTCTTAGCAGTAAGGGGTTGGAAGGATTCTGATGGAAGATTGTAAATATATCTTTTCAGCTGTTGGGCTATGTTTATTATCAAGTAAAAGGGAGCTACTGCTTTAGTATATCTTTATAACTGGCACTCTAAAAATACAATCTCAGGCAAAGGGTAAGCATCTTTTTCTTTAGAGTGACTGTACTCATATGGAGTACCAATGAAAAATCACATGAGAAAGGAGGCAAATCCATTTTGCTGAGAATGAGCAGAATGTGTAGCAGTGTATATATATCAAGATACTGATAAAAAGATTTGCTAGTGAATTGAGGATAAGTTCTCAGGGAACTGATATTTACTCTGTAATTTTAGCTAGAGTAAGTATATCTAATATTGGATCGCTTCCTTCTTTTGAACATACACAATCATTCTAAGTATCAAAATATTTGAGGGTAGAATTATGGTTACAAAAGACAGAAAATGTGAATGATTTTTTCAGGTTATTTTAGCTCTGTAGACTCTATTACCTTTGAACAAAAATTATCACTTCCTACCACTCTTAGCATTGTGTATTTGCTCCAACAAATGGTAGACAGGAGGAATGATAGTGATAGGAGTTTGAAAATAGGCTTTCACATATTAATAGCTGCAATGGCAAGAAAAACATCAGGACAGAAACAAAGTCTTATTGAAAACAACGTAACTGCAAATAGGAGCAATGAGCACAAAACTGCCATTGGATTGATCTGTATAAGAGAGTAATTTCTCCCAATTCATTTTCTAAGTCTCTTACCTGACTCTTCTAAATTTTAGGGATGGTGGGCAGAAAAATGTAGTATTACAAGGCTGTCCTAACTCTGTATAGAAGATGATGAGCTTGTATCTCATGAACAAATATATCCTACGATTCAAAATACCATGGGATCATATTTCATTTACATCATAAGTTCTAAGTGAACTCTGCATTAACTTTTCCCCTCCTTCTATCACCTTCTGCCTTCCAAAGTTCTGCTAAATAGATTACATCTCTTATATTTGCTTTGCTAATAGCTATTTTTGGCTTATCAAATGGCCTGCTCTGCTGCTTAAGCTCTGTTTCAGTGTCTTCTCTGATTTAGAAAGTTACTTAGAATAGAAATTTCAAAACCAAGAAGTCCCATTTTCATAAGTGGCTGATAAGCTGAACTCACCTCTGCTGCTTTTGAAAATTTTAACCCTGATGGAGTTTTTTGTATTTATAGAGAACTCAATACAAGCAGAGAACAAGTTTGAAACATTTGCTTACAGGCATGATTTAAAATGCATGTTTACTGTTTGTTTAAAGAAAGCCAAACTCACCTACTCTCTGCTGAGTAGTTTGGTATGTGCTGGACTAACTTGAATCAAATCCTCTCACAGTTGAGTTCTTTCTGCTTCTTAGGAGATATTACAGAAGCTGCTGAAGATTTCCTGAGAAAAGCAGTCAGCAGCATCAGAGAATGAACATGGGTGGAAATACAACCATAATAAAAAGACTTCCATTGATTTTTGCCTGGAGGCAAGAGCTTAACGAAATGCCTGCAGCCAGTATGACATAGCCCTGTGATTGTGATGAGGATCTGGAAAGGTGCCTCACATCTGTTACTCACAGTAGTATGGATCGTAAGCACAGTGCAGGTAAGCACCTGAGTCTTCTATTGTATGAATTTCTTGCATTGATTTTGGCAGTAGTCATCAAATGGCCTGTTACCTGTAAAGAGAAAGATCTATTACCTAGAAAGAAAGTGTTTACAATAGACAGAACAGAAAAGAAGGCTTTAATAAAATTTGTTTGAGGAATAATTTTACCATTCTGCTCTTCTGTGTTCATGAAGGGTGAATTAAAACTGGAACAGGTGCAGGGAAGGACTATGAGGGTGATCACGGGAATGGACAGCATACTACTACAAGAGCCCATAAAAGCTTTGTTTTCATGCACTAAATAAGCCTCTCTATAAATATATGGGAGGAGAAAATATACTTAGGTTGAAAAACAATGAGGGGTTAAGAACATGTGGGTGTAAACTAGGCTAAAAATAATTAGAGTAAGGTTTTTAAAACCACCTAACCTTCAAGTAGGAAGTGTGAGAATGAGAGCCGTAACTACATTTAGGACTGATTAGTTTAGGAAAGCAACACTTTAACACTGAGAACATGACAGCCTCAACGCTGAGGTGATTCCTGTTCCCATGTGGCTTTTACCAGGAGAAATGGTAACAAAAAGGCTAGCAGTGTCAATGGTTTACAGAACGGCTGGAGTTGGAAGGAACCTCTAGGGATCATCTAGTCCAATCCGTGCTCAGGGGTTAGCTAGAGAAGCTTGCTTAGGGCCATGTCCAGCTGTGTGTTGAACGTGCCAAGGATGGAGACTCCACAACCTCTCTTGGCAACTTGGTCCACAGTTGGATCACCCTCACAGAGTAAAAATGATTTTGTGTTCAGATAGAATTTCATGTATGTTCGTTTGTGCCCATTGCCTCTTACCCTGTCACTGGGCACTACTGAGAAAGGTCTGACTCCCTCTTCTTTGTTCCCTTCTGCGCAGCATTTATACACATGGATAGGATCCTCCTGAGCCTTTTCTTCTCCAGGCTTAACAGCTGCAGCTTTCTCAGCCTCTCATGTCAGATATTCCAGCCCTTTAATCATCCAAATTGTCCTTTGCTGGACTCACTCCACTAAGTGTCTGTCTTGCACTGGGCCCAGCACTCCAGCTCCGTATCTCCAGGGCTGAACAGAAGGGCAAGGATCACCTCCTTTGACCTGTTGGCAATGTTTTTCCTAATACAGCCCAGGAGGCTCTTGACCTTCCTTGCTGCAAGGGCACATTGCTGGCTTGTGGTCAACATGCTGGTTAAAAAGACCGCAAGGTCGTTCCCTGCAGAGCTTCTTTTCAGCTGGTCAGCCCCAAGCCTATACTGGAGCCTGGGATTATTCATGCCCGCATGTCCATTTGTAGAACTTCATGAGGTTTTTCTCTGCACATTTCTCCTTCCTCTTGAGGTCCCTCTGGGAAGCACTGGACCCACCACTGCACCCATCTGGTGTATTAGCCACTCCATCCAGTTTTGTATTATCTGTGAATCTACTGAGGGCACACTCTATCTCTTCATACAAGTCATTAATGAAAATGTTAGACAGTGCTGTCCCTAGTATTGTCCCCAGTAATAAACCACCAGTGACTTGCCTGCAGCTGGACTTTGTGCCACTATTCACAAGAACACTCTCAGCCTGGCCATTCTTGTTTTCAATACACCTCACTGTCCACTGATCTAACCTGTACGTTGTCTGCTTGTCTGTAAGGATGTTAAACAGAGACAGTGCCAAAGGCCTTACTAAGGTTAAGATTGCAAACAGTTTCAGTAAGTTGCCAAGAAATGACTCTTAATAGCACTTAAACAAAGTGGAATAACGTAAGGAAAGCAGTGAGGGTAGAAGAGATGTGGCAACCGGAAGTAAAACCCTGGTAAAGATAAAAGTAAAGATCCTTATGTTTTTCAGAGCAAGAACTAAACAGACTGATTCCAAAAATTATCTAGTGTACTTTGCACAACAGCTTGTACACCAACAGCTGTTGCCTTTAATGTTGTTGATCTATAAATATGTAGAATAGAACTCATTAATAAAATTACATATTACAATTACAATAACTTACTTCTAGTATATACAAAAAGTTTATCAATGTTACAGGTATCTGGCTGTTTCCAGCAGTTGTGCAGTGAAAAATAAAAATCAATGCCCTTTTTCCAGCTATTTGTTGTATGCTGCCAGTGCTGCCATTCACAGCGTAAAAGAATGTTCTATCTGTACAGTGGATAAAGCTGACTTTTGGAAACATGTATTTGAATTACAGGAAGAGAAATCACATGATAAGAGTGAATGATTGTAGTGAGGTCAAAGGGAGTAGGCAAATAATGCAGAGTTATATTTGATTGTGCAGGCAGTTCAAAAACAGCCTTAGGGTATGAGTGTCCTGTACTTCTGTATTAACTGTGATTTGCTGATGACACTGAAGTCAGATTTTCAGGTTTAAGTGTTTAAGCATACATTTATGTCTATACGAAGAAGCAATAATGATGGTATTCTAAGATAACACTAAATAAAGCAAAAAATTAAAGAGAATGTAATTATTCTACAAAAAGCATATTTAATCCTTTTCTGTCAGAAAAGATGTGGATCAAAGTTAGTAGATGATTCAAACTTTTTAAGTTTTACCAAAGCATTTAAATTAAAAAGCAAAATAGGGCTTAGCTTTTTAGAGAACCCAGTGCTGCCAGTTTCAAATGCCACACTACAAGGCATGAACAGGTGTTAACAACACTGTTGATCTTTCAAAAGGAAAATTAAAGCACAGCTGTATGCAGTATGCAATTTTAAAACAGGTTTTCTGTATAGTTTGAACAGAGTTTCAAGCTTGCTCCTTTATATTTTAAGAACATCTTCTCAAATGACAAGTGTTTTTTTTAACATATGCAGTTTTAGTGAAGTTTGCCTAGGTATTTTTTTTAAAGCTAGAAAACAATTTTAGTAGTTCTCAGACATACAGACTGTTCCTTAGTATAAATAAGTCCTTACAGATGAGGTACTTAATGTTGGAAGAAAAGCCAGTCTCAGACACTCCTTCTAAGAAGAGGAAAAAAGTGCTTACAAATCCAGTTCAGACTATTCAGATGCTCAAATTTTGTCACCCTGAGCTTGATGTCTTGAGGCCTAAACAGGCTTTTAGTTGACAGCACTGCAAATATGTATCACACAGAATGTTAGGGACTAGAAGGGACCTCAAAAGATCATCTAGTCCAATCCCCTCACCGGACCAGGAACAAATTATGACTTGCTTTTTCCCTGAAAAGCTAAAAAAAAATGGGGAAGCCTGAACTATGAGAAAGCTTGAAGCCTACACTCACAGCATAGCACATAAAACATTCATTCAGCCAGAGTTAACCCTTAGCCTGTCACAGTCGGCAAAGGCATAAGTAAGAATTGGTAGTGCACCATCACTATCCCAGAAATATTTCTAAGGAAAAAAAAACAAATGAAAGGAAATAATTACCCCAAAGATAGACTTAGCTTTAATTACTAAAGTTTGTATAATGATCTGTCTACTCAAGACATTGCTAGGACTTAACAGTTTCTGCATGTACTATTCAGCAAGGAAATAGCCACCAAGATTTACCCAAGCCATTGCTATAATCCCACCTCCAGGCCAGAAAACATGCTGAAGGAGTACCATACTGTTTCAGTCCCGTCTTAACCTGCACCTGCTTGATTTGTGCTCTAAATAATATTTCAGAGGAGATGGAGCTTTAAAGTAACATTAACCCCAAGAAGTCTTCAAAATATCCTTCTCCCATCTATCCTACGTTTCATATTTGGAGTTTAACAAGGCCATAATTGGAAAACTACTTCCTACAGCCAAAAGAGGAATTATAGGTTGCCTTCAATTTAATGTAGTAGTTGTTGATAATATTTAAGTGATAAAATTTTTGTTTTTTGTGTTATGTACCACAGGAATAGTATTTTTTTAACTGATGTACTTTAATTCTACTCTACTGAGTCCCCATTCTTTAGTTTGAACTACTTGTTTTAAAGCAGTAAAATCAATAGACAAAAATATCTGGATTCACAGCTGAACTCATGTGTTACCCAACTAGCCTATAGCTAGAGCTGGCTGGAGCATGGTCTTAGAAAATCTTAGAAGGTGTCCTAGGAATACTGGTTAGAGTGGTGATTTTCAGAACTGAACTGTTGGTGGGGCATAGGTAGAACCATAAACGGCAGGTATTGCAGACAGATCTATCTAAAACAGTTTTCTAAAAATGTCTTTTGGAGTACTGAGGGCTGTAGACCACATTCTCTCTGGTGTAGGTGGATATCAGAAATACTTCCTCACAACAGTGTTAAAGTGGGAAGAATACGTAGGTGGGAAGAATATCTGTCTCTATTGATCTAAGCAACATAAAGCTTGAATAGCTATCTTTTTTCCAACTAGAACTACATCAAAGCTAAAAGATTTGAAGAGTCAGAGAGCTGGCTTGCATTGTTCTTACTTTGATGGCATTTTTATGTGCTCCATATGATCGTGTCATAAATGCTTTTTAAAGGAGAGTTATTTCAGTGAAGGTGCAAGTATTACTGAGTACGTGTGCATTTCTAACAGATCCCTTAAAGGATGAATGTTCTAAATCATGTCAGGATTAGCCAGTCCTGTAACCATTAAAATCAAAGGCAAAACTCTCACAGACTTCTCAAGTAAGTCTGCATTTATGGCATTTAACTTCATTTCATTAGGCACTCCCAGATATTTGCAGCCTTGTGTTTACATGGACCAGTACAGATGATGGTGTAAATTGACATGGTGACTAGCGACTAAAAAGAGTTATGAAGATAACCAGTGTCACCTTGTTGGTTGCAAAATGTTAATCCATCTATTTAATACTGGAATCTGACAGACAGTCTGAAAGAAATCCGTGGCCTTTTCTGCATGAGGAGATCTAGCTGGCAAACAGTCTGTTGACATAGTGCAGCTAGCAAGTTCTTTTAACAGAACGCATTTGCATTTGGCTCCTTCTGTTGGCATGCAACTAGGTGAGGCTGCTTTTGAATGTTGAATACTGAGCAAGTATTCTTCAGGAACTGAGGGAGCCACAGAAACTGCTTCCTCAAGGCTGTATTTAGTGTTTTCCACACCTTTTCCCATTCCAGTCATAGAATCATAAAATTATTTAGGTTGGAAGGGACCTCTGGAAGGTCACCTAGTCCAGTTCCTTCCATAATGCAGGTTCAACAGGATCAAGTTGCCCACGGCCCTGTCTACTTGAGTCTCGACCACCTTCAAGGACTTGGATTCTACAGCCTCTCTGGGCAACTATTTTTTTGACTACTTTCTTATATCTCCTTGGAATTTCCCTTGTTCAGCTTGTGTATATTGGCTCTTGTTCTGTTGCTGTGCATTTCTGAGAAGGGTCTGTCTCCATTTTCCTTGTATCCTCCAGTGAGGTAGTTGGAGACAGCAGTAAGGTCTCCTAGTTTCTTCTAAAGAATGGACAAATCCAGTTCTTCCATCTTCTGTATGTACATCATGTGCTTCAGCTGCAAATCAACTTGGTAGCCTTCTGCTGGACTCGCTCCAGCACATCAGTGTCTTTCTTGTGATGGGGAGCCCCAAACTGAATACAGTACTCAAAGCCATCCAGAAAATAGCAAAGCTGAACTGATAAGTGTAGCGATCCTGCCTGTTGTAGGATTGGTGAGGCTTTGTTCTATAAGCAGAGCCAAGATGCTTAGAATGAGTGAACTCTGGAGAATAACAATGTTTAATGAGGAGTCTGGTTTACTACAGGTGAAATAGTTCTGATGGTGAATGCCACATGTTGTATACAACTTAAATTTGCAACTATTGTGTCCCTTGAGGGCTTGTTCAGGTGGAGAAATAGGATGTTCGTACTAACTGTTGAAGTCAGAGATATGCCATTTCTGTTTGTCGCATGTACCAATTTTTCGAGGGAGCATAAAAAAGAGCTTTGTGACGGTATGCACTAACAAGACAGTGATTGATTTTGTTATCACACATGCAGAAATTGGTTTGGCAATTAATTTTGGGGAATTTCTATCTAATATAAAATAACATAAAGCTGTTTTTTCAGAAAATAGACCTTTGTTGATCTTATCTTATAATATGGGCAGTGCAAAGTGCTGGCCTAGGCATCTGTAGCTGTTTCTGAGTAGGAAGATTCATAGCAGATCTTCTCCTCCATTGGTCAATACTACTACAAAACGGAGCGAGGAAGATGATGTATGTCTTTGACTAAAGGGGATTATTTTTTATGCTGTGTTGTGGATTCTGGGTTGCTAGTATTTCAGTTTTCTGATCAAGAATTAGGCTGAGTATCCTTTTCTTTGAAAATTTATCATAAATTCATGCAATTTTCAGTCATTTACTTTTTTTATAAGACTTTGCAATGGGAGGGAGTTTATGTTCCCAAATTAGAGAAGAGAGCTTCTCTGATCTATTTCTTTCCCATTTACCATGTAGGGTATTCTACATGTAGAGTAATCTGTATGATAAAGCACACCCTCCAGATCTATGGCAGTCCAAACAAAGGGTTCTGATATCTTAGAAATCCTAGAATGTTTTTGAATATCTGTGATTCCACTGTCTGTCTAGAGCTCACGGTGGAGGGACTCTGGTTCCCCAGTAGTTTGGAAATTATGGAAACTGTAACAGCTATAACAAAAGGTCTCCGAAAGGAATGAATGTATGCCACAGGCTTACTGGGTGGGATTCATCTTACCAAATACAGACAATTCCTCTTCTGGACTTCATTTATTGTGTATGGAGGGAAATAGGCATTTCTAGGGCTTGGTTTTTTTCATTTTGCAGCACAATTTATCTCATCCCAATGTCACTGTCTTATATAAACCAGATGAATCATTTGCTAAACGCCTGTTTTCTCCATTGATTTTAAAGGAGGCCTGAGATGACTCTTTCAGCTTTAAAAGGCTGTGCCACAGCTGGCTAAAGCTGGTTGTAATAGGTTGCCTTTTACTGTAATGGCAGCAGGCCAAGAGAGAAGTTACATTGCTTCAGGGAACGGTTTTAACTTTCCCAGATTTTGCCCCTGGTGTTCTCA
>NW_009734680.1:16264-27578 GCF_000703405.1 Apaloderma vittatum | reverse complement strand
ACATAGACTTGTGCTGGCTGGCTCAAACTTATTTTTCCTGGTTAAGAGTTCTTTATTATCTTACGACTGTTCCAGAATTCATGTGTCAAATTCATCCATGCCTGAAGTTTTCAGTGTTTCAACCTATTTTTCTGGGTTGAGTTTTTTGAGCTTATTAGAAGAGTAGACTTCACACTGTCAGATGCACAGTGGTTATTTTTGGAGAAGATGCT
Organism: Apaloderma vittatum; assembly: GCF_000703405.1. Taxonomy (NCBI): domain Eukaryota; kingdom Metazoa; phylum Chordata; class Aves; order Trogoniformes; family Trogonidae; genus Apaloderma; species Apaloderma vittatum. The sequence goes on along the minus strand of NW_009734680.1, from coordinate 27,366 downwards.
ACTGGCTGATCATGTCTGTTTCCAGGATTTGAACAGCCACACTGTGCCCTGTTTAGTTTCTGAAGCATTGATTTTCACTTCTTAAAGACATCTTGCAGGTTTTTCTCTATTTTCTTAGAGAAATGCTGCTAGCTCTTAACTTCTGAGGTTTTGGAAATAGTGGGGTGGATGAGTGAAAGTAGACTTCTGAGTATCAAACTCTTGGGATTTATTTGCTTTGTTGTACAGAGTGGGGATATGTGAAACTAGAGAAATGTGATGGATGAGGATGCTGGAGGAGAAAAATTGTGGCTATGAAGGAAGACATCATCAGAAAAGGAAGGAACAAATCCCACTTATTTTTCTACACAAAATGTACCCGCTGAATTTATTTTCTTTGAGTCTATGTGACCACCCCTAGTAGTGTACCCTGCCTTGTTTGTGGATATTGTCATTTTACAAGAAGTGAGCATTAACTGCAGAATGTGGAAGCTGAGCTGAAGAGTGGTTTGTGAATTTAAAGTCACTGGTCAAGGAAGAGCTGAGTATAGTACCTGAGTGAGGCCTGATCAAGAGATACATAGGGCATATTACTGCCCTTCAGTGATGACTGGTGATGTATCCTGTTGGTACTGAGGTGGCAGTCATTTTGAAAATCAAGAGGAAACCCCCCAACCACAATATAAAGCTGAACAAGTAGGAGAGATCAAGAACATCACTGATGTCCCATGTCCTTGCAATAGCAAATAGTTTTTAAGATAAAATTCACAGATAACTTTAAAATATAAACTGCATCCTATGTAATGAGATTATTCTTCTTCACAGAAACTCAGCAGTATCTGCTGGGTTGAGCTTGAGAAGCTTTTATCCTGGTTTCAGCTTTTGGCAAGACCAAGCCTACTGGCCAGCTCTATTGTAGCCAAACTTCCAATATGTAAAGGAAGGTGAAAGGAGAAGAGCGAATCAGAACAAGCCATCTGATACACTGGGTGAAAACATTTCTTCCTGGTTCTTTAAGGTGCAGAAGTAGAACGGCATTGTAAGGTACACAGGGTCCAAGCAAATGTGGTCAGGGGTGATTAAGACTATTTTCAAATGGTCCTTTGAAACAAACCAAAGAACTATATCACAAGCATAAATTCATGTTGCAAATTTACGTAGTACTCTCTCTTAAAACAGTTCAGTTTGTGTGTTTGGGCCACATAGCACCTTGTAATGGAGCCTTGTCTTGACTGTCAAGGCAAAGTGCCTTTTCACTTTGGTAGTATACTGAATTGTCCTGCTGCAAAATACCTTGTCTCCCTTATGTCTGTTTTACTATATAATACATAAAGCAAAATCATCTCCTTGCAAGGATAAGGCACACATGTTTTTCGGAGTGCTCTGTCAAATATCACCTTGTAAAAGCCTATTTTCCACTGACTCAAACGGTGTCTAATTCAGTATTTTCATGTACAGGACAACATTTCAGTTACAGAGTAGTAGCTAGGATTTTAAAGTCCTGTCTTCATCTACTCACTGTCTCCTCATCTTAGGAAGTCCTGCTTAGACTTTAGGTGGCTGTTAGTTGCTGTGAAGAGGGTCTCATCTGCACACAGTGCAAAACCAGATGACAAACTATGATATTGTGTCCAAACCCAAATTGTTTTGTGGCCTTCAGTCATGAAGATAAACCCTTTGTAAAAGTTTGTCCAGTACCCAGAAAAATGGATCCATGTTTTTAGTTGGACCCACGATGCCTGTAAGATCATTTTATATATAGCCTTTGTTTGTGTCTACACCTGAGCAAGCTTTCAACTCTTTAGAGGAAATACCCAAGGGTAGGTTACCTTTGATACTTTTTCAGTTACCTCACTAACCAGTTCTCCAGCTGGTTCAAAGAGCATCAGTGAGTATTCCTGCAGAAGATTTGTGGGTCAAGTAGAGACTTGGTGTTGCAGAGCTTGGAACAGGAAGGGATGTCTTCCAGCTACTCTTTGAAATGTATGAGGCTCTTTGGTACTCAGAAGGATATTGCGTACTTGAACTCTTCATGTCCTTGGCAGGTTTGTTACAATTGCAGAACAGACATTGTAGGATTCCTGTGTCAAAACTGATTCATATACTGTGGAATGCATTTTTGTGGTTTCAGTTGGCTATATAATGTATGAAAGATATCTTTCTACCTATGCTTTTCCATTGCAGTGGCGGGATAGACCCATAAGAAACCCCCTGTTGGATGGTAGTAGAGGCACAGAAGTTTCCCACTGGAGGAAGATGCAGTGATGACAATTGCAATAATGTGCATTATGCCAAATCTCAGATTATTGTGTGTGTTTCTAAAGCCTTGGCTCCTGGATTTAGCTATTAAATCCCATGATTAAAGTGGAAATTTTCAAGCACTTGTAGTTACAGAAGGTACAAACCTCGAAGATCAAACCAGAAGGTAACATAGCCATGACAATGTTTTAAAAAACTCTCATCTTCTCTAGCAGTCCTGGAATTTTGGGGTAAATTCATTTTTTGGAATGTTAATCTTAACAATGTCACTGTCTTCCGGTCTGCTTCTTTTCTTTTTCATTGCTGTTGAAGACTTCAAATGACAAAATAACTTGTTTTGAAATTCTGTAAATTGGTAATCTGTGTTAGACTACTTCAATATTTTAAGAGAGGGAATTGGACTAAGCTGCTTCATTCACAGCTGAGCCATATTACAGCTGATTTTTAGGGGTTTTGAGTTTCTTCCAAGCAGAAGTTAGGCAGAATTAGGACTATGGCAATAGAGGCAAATTCAAAACCTTAATGGCCAAATAAAGCTTTTTCTTCCCTGATACTCTGACACTGACTTACTGTGCCTACACAGAAGAGTATTTACCAGTAGACTGTATAATAGACTTTCAAGGACTTGGTGCGTTTTGAAAACAGTATCTGAGTATGACCTCCTAGTGTTAAAACGTCAAGTATCACGTTTTCACTATATAGGACTTGCCTGGGAGTTTGTCATGCCCTCAAAGACCAAGTAACCAGCTCAAAGTCTCCTTAGTACTTAGGACATGGGTTTTGCTACATGCTTGTTTGAAGTCCTCTGTTGTGCCTGATAAAGGAATTTGATATATTTCTGTTTGTTCTTCCTGAGTTTCTTCATCAACAGAATAGCATTGGACATGAAAACATGTTTTCAGCTAATTTCTGGGAAGAAGGAACTAATTCAAAAGGACGTTTCATGACAGTACTGAGGAGAGTGTGACTTTTTTAAATCTTAAAGCTTGGAAAATTCAGATTTGTATGTGTCAACTGCTAAAATATTATGTAGCATGACTTTCTGATCTTTTCCTGTCCTCTTTTACTTGCTTTTCCTTCTACTTTTACTTGCTTTTCCTTCTACTTTTACTTGCTTTTCCTTTTGAATTTTGTTTGTGAACTTCCTGTTGAATTAGTTCTTTTTGACCAGTCACTTAAAAATGTTTCAGTTTTACTTTTCCATAGGTCCTTTTCAAATATGGAGTGCTAGTATTTCAGCTGTACAGTCTGCGGATGGTGTCAATTGTAACTTTTTGAGCCAAAGACTTGATGAAAAAATCAAGAAGCAAAAGAGCCTCAAAAGCAGCATTCTTTTAATTGGCTGCATATTCACAATTTTGTCATCTCTGTTTTTTTTTTGTTGTTTTTTTTTTCCCCCAGTCCCTAGAGTAAGCTGAATAACTAAACATTCTATTTTGATGTTAACTGTATTGGGAGATTGTGTTTGGAAATAAATTCAGAGGACTGTGTAACAGCAGCAGTATATATATTTATATATATATATTTGAACCTACTCGCCAGCTATTGCTTAATGCCACCACTTTCTGATGCTGAAGGTCTGATGCCAACTTCCAAGTGACTTGTGCAATCAGCAGTGCAGATATGTGAGGGGAGCTGTAACTGACAGTAGACAGAAAAGATTAGTAAGTGGAACTTTTAAAGAAATAACCCTTCTATGTACTGCTTCACTTACATAGGCCTTAAAGTGAGTTGATAAAACAGTAACTATCCACCATCAATTCTGTTTCAACACTTGCTTCTGCTAGCTTTTGAGTTGCTGTAATTGTTGTTTTTCAGATTGAGGAAATGGGAGGGTGTGGATTTGGGAAGCAAAGCTGACAAGAAGTTGACAGGAAATTGTCACTGTGCTGATAAAGGAAAGCAAGGTATGTTGGGCTGTCTTAATTACGGATGCTGCTTCTGAAATACGTAGAGACTGAAGTTTAGAAATCATAGGTTTGAGTCCCATTCATTGAAGTTCATGCCAGGCACTTTGTATCAATGTGTGGATGCCCACTGGGAAAATTTTAGCAGGAAATTAACGAAGCCACCTGGCTTCAGTGTGTCCCCATTCTTTCATGACATTACCTTTCTTTAATTCTGGCAACAATAAGAAAGTACCATATCTTACTACAAAGATGTTTACATAGCAATCAACCCATCTTACATAGACACGCTTAAATTAGCTTTAAGTTAATCAACATCAGTCAAATCCTACTGTCAGTATAGGTTCAACAGCATAGACTAGCTTTCTGAATTTGCTCTTCAGGCAGGCTTTGCAGTCTGTGCCAAGTTCTGTAGCTTCAATGCTACTCTGCTTGCAGTCTAAATGGTTAAGTGTAAACTTCACACAGTACAGTCATGGCTTGCCAGAAATGTAGGCATGCCCCAATAGATGATGTAGCACCAGGCAGAATGGGTTTCTCTCATGGTTATAGTCTTTCACTATAACTTTGAGGTACTTAATATTGCTGATGTATTTTTGAATATTTGTGTCCGGAATTTTATGGAAGGAAGTCCAAGTTTCAATACCATAAATGTAGATGAAGACTGAAATTATGTTTTGAATGTATCAGCAAAGCAATACTGCTAACATTAGTGATTAGAAACAGCAGGCTGGGATGAAGTTTTAAGGTACATGTATAGAACTGGTGACTGCTGCAAAATAAATGAGCTATTAACTGCAAGACCTGGGCATTCATTGCATTTCTTGCCACTAGCAATGTGCTTTCTACAGAGATATGGCTATAATATTTGTTGCCTTGGAAGAGTGGAAATACTTGGGTTCAGGAAGGAAGCACTAAATGGATGATATTGAAAAACTATCAACCGAAAGCTTAATAGCTGCTGAAGGCGTACAACTAATAGTCTAAACTAATGGCTAGGATGACCTTATGAAATTGGAAAGTCTCTTGCTGACTTCTACACTTAGCCCCATTTTCTGAACTGAGTGCTGTGAGATAACTGAGGAATTTTTGAGAATACCCCCAAGCACTGTTGAGCCTTTTACACTGAACGTTTACAGATACAATGAACTAGAAATATCCATGTGTCATGATAAAGCATAAGATGCAAAAGCTATCATGTGCCATGACTTTATGAGCTAGGACATTTCTAAGTTGCTGTTGCAAAGGAAACCAGTTGCAGCTTAACGTATTAGAACTTTTTTTCTTAGCTGTGGTAATAATACACTCATTTTCATGGCCTTACTTGGATCCATGAGTTACTTGAATCCAAGAGTTTGTGAGGTTGGTCACAGCAACATTTACCTAGAAAATATTTTCATAAAGAAGTTCAAGGGAAAAGATATTGGATCATCTGTGCTCTAAACGTAAAGGCTTAGGATGAGATACTTCTCATATAATTTTAGCCATTTAGAGGATAAAAGCTAGTGCTCCCATTATAGCAAATAGTGTAAAATAAGTGGGCTGAATTGCCCTCCAGAGATGTCATTCCTCTTAGATGCTTATTTGAGGATAGGATAGGAGGAATTATCTCTCTGAAGTCTTGGCACTTCTTCCCTTAATACAGAGTGCCTATACAGCTGGTGAGAACACCTAACTTCCACCTGTCTAGACAGATTCAGCAGGGCAGATGGATCCCACTCATGGTAGTTAAAGTAGTACTATTTTTTTACAGTAAGAAATCCTAGATAGTAGGTACTGTAGATGTTTCAGTGTTCTCTCAAAAAAAGGGGAAGATCCTATTTCTTAGGGCAAGATTTTACAATTTGTTCAAATATAGGTGTTTTGAATGTATCTGCAGGAAATAAGCAGTGGGAAATGTAAGCCTTTACATTAGGCAAAACATGTGGCATGTAGATGGGGAGGGGCTGAATTTTCCATTCCCTTCGAGTTTCATCTAATTCAAAGGCTGCTCTGTACTCTATCAGTTAAAACAGTTCTCTACAGACTTTTTCCAAAAAGAGTGGACCAGATTACTGGACAAATTTATACTTTGATTTCTACCCACTTCTGATCCCAATTTAATAGTATTCCCATCCGCTGGCCTGCCATCACTTAGGGGCTTCTACATGGATGGGAGGAATGATGACTATCTGTTCTATTAGTTTCAATAAGCAACACAAACCCAAATATAGGAAGTTAAATTTTGGTCTCACTGAATGCAGTAGCAAAACTGCCATGGATTCTGGTGAGTATTGAGATTTTACGTTTGGTATGTTTACAGCCTCCGTGAGCTTTCTTTTCTTTATGCTTCTGCCCTGCTGTGTTTGGGGGTTTTTTTCTGAGAGCAAGAGGAAGTGGCTACCCCCTTGTTTAAGCCAATAAATCTAAATAAGGTTTTGTTGTGAATAGAATTAAAGCACTGCTTGAAGTTGCTGCTGTAATGTGTAATAATATGGTCTAACAAACTACCAGCCTACGGTTATTTACTGTACCGTGTTTCACACATGTAGCAGGAGTCTGGGGGCAACAGACATTTGTTCTGACAGGTGATTTGACCTCAAACTATTAAAACTGTCATTCTGGCCTTACCAGACCACAGAACTAATTGAGCAGATACTGTTTGCCTTGCCATTAATTTACCGAAACTGTGAACACTGTTGGAAACTGCTGGAGTTTGGAGGACCATTATCAACTTTAGTCATGCTTCTGTCAGAATATTTATTTGCCACTGCGACTCACCAGTGGTGGCTTTACTGGGGGTGTTCAATGCACTGTAAATCCCACTCCGCTTCCCTGCCATTAGCACCCCTCATTGCGCGAAGGGACACTGTCCTGTGGCTGTACAAAGCGTGTCAGTACATGAAGCATGTGTGTACGGTGCTGGTTATGGCTGAAAACTAAAATGGCTGGTTGAAATTTTGGGGTTGGAGTGTGTGGGCAAAGGTGAGGGGAGAAGGGGAAATAAAAGCTGGTTGTTAAGCTGTTTAGGCATTTAATAGCATTTTCATTATAAACAGGAAAAGGTGAAGAATTAATTATATAAAATGAAGCTGTGCTCTGCAGGCAGAGCTCTGTTGACTTAACGAGATGAAATTCCTGCAGATAGCCTTCTCCTTTGCCAGTAGAGTAAGTTGAACAGCCTTTCAGGCCAAAATAAACTTGTAAGGATTTGTAACAACAACTTGCTATGGTACTACAGAGACAACAATATGTGCATAAATTGAAACTATTCATCTGACAGTGCCTATTTGTCTGACCTACTTTCTACTTGGACTCTATAAGGAACGACAAGAAGCAAGTTTGGGGATGATAGAAGAAGGGGCAGTCAGAAGGGCAGATAAGGGAGGTGGAATGTTAGGTACCTTATAACACGTTGCATCTCATCATTTATAACCAAAAGAAAAACAAAAGAGAGGGGAGGATGAAAGAACACTAGTGTCTGATGAAACATAAGCCCAAAAGAGTGGGTCCTTTCTCTTGGCTATCACCAGTGGCTGATGTGAGGGTGGCTATCTCTGAATAATCATTTTAAGGATCTCATTGCTTTTCATCTTCCTAGGTTGGATGGAAAAAATAATCTGTGTTCTGAGAAAAGCTTCTTTCTTAGGTGTTAATGTTTCCCTTGTCAGATGTTGCTCTCCCCAAAACCAGGATAGCAGAATGTGTGTCAACATGCCAGTTGTCCCAATCAACAGTCTGGTTCACGAGGTGGGTTTTGTTGTCTACCAGATGGTGAGGTGGAGCACCTAAAGCATTCTTTGCCACACTGCGCTATACAGCTGAGCCTTGCCTTTTTGGCCTCATTGATCCTGTAGCTGAAGCTTTAGCCAATGTACTGTGAGCTCCTCAGCCGTTCTACAGCTAGCAGCCATAACAAAATCTTACCAGATGTTTGTTTGGAACATTTTGCATATAAAACATGCTGATCAGTGGACTCTTTCTTATTAAGGGCTAATATCTGTTTCACTCAGAAGATGAAAGCTAAAAGAAAGCACTGGATGCTTTTTCTTTCCTATTCAGTTGAAAACTCAAGCCGCTTTTTTCTTAATAAACATGCTTTTTTTCTGGTGCTTTGCAATTACCCATGCCAAATATCCATGGCTACTTGTTAACCTGCTGCAAACTGTTAAAAATTTTACTGAGGCTAGGAAATTTACTATTAATACTAAAGCAGCCTAGTTTGCAGCTCTGCCAACACAATGCACATCCTGATCTGCCCTGGCTTTTGACATTCGGGAAAATGATTAACTTTTAAACTTGTATGGTTTTCCTCATGAATGAATTCTGCAAGAGATACATGTGTAAGTACAGCTTCAGTGCGTAGACAAGGCAAATATGCAGATGTTCAAAAGCACCATTATGTTCTTCAAAATATTTACAAATCAGGAAATGAAGTTGTGAAAAACGTAGATTCCAAGAGACCTATGGGTGAAGGGAGCCCTTGAAGTTGGTGAGAGCTGTGTGCTTGGGTCTGATGCAGTGCATAGCACTCAGTTATGAAATAATTGGGCAATAAGACACAGTGATCATGGGAACACAGTAATTAACACACTCAGTAGTGCTTATGTGATGACTGGCCTCTTGCCAGAGCTAAAAGTGAGAGCTGTGCCAGTCAGCTAAGGAGCAGAAGTTCTAGAGCAGGAAGCAGGAATAGCTCACTTTCTTTTCAGATTTCCAAAGTGGAAAAGGTCTTTGCACATGGAGGAGGACTAAAGTGCCGCCCAGCTTCCCTTTCCCTGAGAGCTACTGGGTGCTGCCCTGTCTCCACCATCCTTTCCTCTTCCTTCCTCACCTACCCAGTGGACACACTAACATGGGTGGGAACATGATGGCACTGCAGTTCTCAGCAGCTGTTCCTAAAGTAATATAATGCCTGGCTTATTGTAAGTCAAGTTTTTCTTTAAAGCATTCTCTTGCTTTGCTATTTGCACTGCTGCTGCAATTTAACTGTACGAGTGATGATAACCACAGCTTTACTGGCTTTTGCAGCTTTGCGGTGAAACACATATAATATGGTGGCTTTTGTGAAAACTTTAAAAGTGTGAACTTGAGTCTAAGCTATAGGAAGCCTAAGAAAGGGCAGTAGAGCAGGACAAGCTGGGAGAGATGGAGGCTTCCATCCTCTAGAACAGCTAAAAGCTGAGATAGTCCGAGGCCATTAGCATTTAACATTTTTTATAGGGCCTTTCTCTAATTGTAGCTTTTGTTCTAGCCTACAGCTGACATAGTGTAAACAGAACTGATGGGATAATTAGCAGTCTTGGAGGCCAAAGTTGTCTGGAGGTGGGGTCAAACTCTTTCTCTAGAGACTAGACGTTCTCCAGGGGTGGCAGCATGACATGGTTGAAACATCTGAGAAGAACAGGTTATGCCATATTCTATACTATAGCTTTTCTATATGAAACAAGTTAAGCTGCTTTTGTCAGATGGCATTTCTTTTTCTTTTCCAAGTTCAAGTTAGGCTGATGTGAAACACGGAGTCATGTTTTACATTCTAGTTGTGCTTTTTAAGTGGTGAATGCTACATTACATGACTAATGTTAATACTAGCCCTTCTTCATCTGCAGTGAGAAAGGAGGCAGAGCCAAACAGAAGGAAGAGGTTGATTATACTTCTTTTGCATCTAGCAGTTAAACATGTTTGCATAGCAGATACTCCACATCCTTTTTTATAACATTAACTCTACACTGCACATATTGAATCTGTCTCACAAGTGACTGCAAAAATGTCACCAAGGCTGTCATATTGATGCTCGAGTTGACAAACTGTAAGGATCTGATCCTGCCTCTGCACTTTTCCTAGCTAGAACCATGGCATCTATATCCACATTTTGCAGGTTTGTGTGATGAACAAAGTATAAAAACCAGATACATTGGATTTGTAGCAATCCTGGTATCTTGATTCAATCCAGAAAACTCTTATTGACATATTATTGATTTCTGAACTAGCAGTATCACACTGGCCTGCAGAGTTTTATTAGCAAAAATGGATCACTCACAGATCAGGACCTTCCTTCTCTGCCCCTAACAGAAAGCAGGTGCCACCTTATTAATGTACAAAAAGTATCCTTTAAAAATGTGAAAAAAAGAGACCAAGGACCCTAAAGAGACTCAGTTTTTGTCAGAAACGATGTGAAAAACAATGGAAAAGAGCGAGTCCCCCCCTATTCTGAAAGCATAGGCTCCATCCTTTTTAGGCAGCCTCTGCGGTGGTAACGGGAAGGCTTTATAGGCAGGAGTGGAAATACTGGGAGCTAGGCTATGAAATTTCTGGGCGTTGGTCTTTTCATTCACTAGTTGTGTGAAACACAGTTTGCAAACTCCTCACAGGGAGAGCTTGTAGCTTCTTTTCATTTATCCTTTCTCATGTAGGATCAAATGAGGAAGATCCAATCTCTGATTCTGCTCTGCTTTTCCCTTGGTGAGAGCAAAGCAATCAACAGCAGCTAACTAAAGAAGCAGTATTTTTTTATTCTTTTAGTTCAGGCTTGTGAATTAGTCTAACTGAAGCCACAAAAGAAAAGAAAGATATACTGCCTGATATGAAATGACCAATATTGAGTTCTGTATGTATTATATCTAGACAGATATTTCTCTGTGTTTTCTGATTCATACAAATGCTAGTCTGCAGCACAGGTATTTCAAACAGTACCTCAAATATATTAACCAAGCTCGCAGCAGCTAGCCAGCTAAACGAAGTCTCATGCTAATCAGCAGGGATTGGTGACTAACATGTCACTTGCACAGTTCCTTAGTAAAGGTATTGATGGTCATAATTCTGTGAAAACTGTAGTGTTGGCAAACAGACAAAATAATGCTAAGAGCTGGCCTTGGCAGGCTAAGATGGGCCTCCAGAAAGACTTTGTTATAAGGTCCATCTAATCTGTATGGGGATATTCAGGATGAACATTTGGGTAAGGACCTGGAAGAAAATTGT
>NW_009734680.1:0-16233 GCF_000703405.1 Apaloderma vittatum | reverse complement strand
AAAAAAAGTGTTTTCAATGGGTTTTTTTTTTTTTTTTTTTTTTAAAGTGTATCTTGGGGCCCACAGGGAACCCTACTGTTTATACTAGTGTTCAGAAACTGCTGCCAGGGTTTTGTTGGCCTAATCTAAGAAAAAGGAGCATTAGGTCAAATGCTCGTGTTACAGCACTGTAGAAAAAATATTTATGAAGGCTTTCTGTAGGAGGTTTAATCCAGTTGCTTTTTTTTTTTTAAAAAAAAAGAATTTAAAATAATTCAAAACTTTTCTGTAAATATTGTAAGAACATTAGTATAGATTTTTTTTTTAATTACTCCTTTGCAGTGATAGGAGAATATCTATGCATGTGACAAGGTTTAACTTCAGAATCTTGTACTTCATGATGATCTGATTCAGAAACTGTTTCTTGACCATAGGGAACACTTGCTAACTGTGGTACAACATAGGCTGTCACTTCAGACTTGAATCCTGTTGCAGCAGGTACTGTCTTGTTCATCTCGACAGTGAGTGAGTGGGTGAATCTACATCAGTTGAAATGGTTTGTTGTATAAATTCTTTCACACTTAAATATTCTTTCACCACCTAAATTCTATACTGGCTTTTATGTCAGTAAGTTAAGCCTTACGGTGACTTAACTCTGTACCCTGTTAGTGGTACAAAAAGCATAACTAGCAGTGTTATGTTTAAACTGGCTGCCAGCAATGTCAGTGGCTAGAGAAGGAGCAGCAAAAGTCCTGTCAGTAAACAAACTTTATTAATAGAAATCTTGTCACAAACATCAGCATAAAAAAGCAAATGTGACATTAAAAGGCATGTGCTAATTCATAAAGATTAATGAAAACTTTTCAAACAGTATCAAATTTTGATGAACGGCAACAGGTTATAACTCCGCTTAACTGTCATTTCCGACTGTTCAATGCATATTTCTGAAAGAAAATGAGTTCCATGGTTGGATCACAGACTGACTTTGGTGCATGAATGACATGTATAAGAACTTGCACTATGTAAAAGTATCTCCTTGGATCATGATGATCTCAGCTTTACTGATCTCTTCTGAATGTGCAACACTCTCAGTGACAGCACTGGCAGGAGAAGGATGGATGTGTCAGGCAGAGGGCTAATGTGAAATGTAGCAGACCTGCTGCAGGTTTCCTTTGATTCAGAGTTGGTCTTTTAGACACTGAACCTTCTCTGACTTATTCAGTGTGGATTATGTCACTGATTGAAGCAGTCTAGGAAGTCTACATGTCTGCACCTGTGCTGTTCCCAAGGTGACTGGACTACTGAGAAACCTAATGCTGATTGGATCCCTCACCCATTTCTGTGAAGCCATGTTGTTACCCTCTAGTTACCTTTTGATGTGCGTGTGGGTCTCCTAGGCTGTCTAAAACTCCTATCATCTGCTTTTGCAATGTATGATATCTGAACTCCCTTAGGAAGCGTACATTTGGATCCATGTTAAGGGGAACATAGGTCTGAGTTTTCTTTCCTCAGTCTTCCCTACATCTACCTTGTGCATGTGACTGACATTGAAAGTTAAACCAAAGCACAATTTTGAGCTGAAAAGATTGTGTAAGTGTAATGTCTGTACTTTGATTCTTCATCTCTAGAAACAGTTGAACCAGACCGTTGCTGCTATTTCATTCTTAATGACAGTACCATTGCATGTTAAAATGAAAGGCTGAAGTACTTGAGTTTTAGAGTGACTGGGGTCATAAAAGTATCATACATGATTGTATTGTAGTTATGCTTCTTGTTTCTATAGCAACACTCAGTCAAGACTCTCAAGGCTCTTTGCAAGTACTCATGAATTAATCCTGTGAGGGAAGGGATGGTGATTATTCTTGTTTACAAATAAGGAAATGTAGAGGTTAAACTACTTGATCAAGGTCACACAATAAATCTGTATCCAAGCCAAGAATAAAACCTGACTCTGTGGGCTGTGCTTTAGTCACCAAGCTGATACTCTCTGTTGGAGGGGCTGTGCAGGGCTGAGTGGAAAGCCTTGTACAAAGTCTACAGATTTGTTCATTCAAAATGTACGTTCCAGCTCAGATTGCCTCACTGAAGTGACCTTATATTTTTATCTCTTTGTATCTAAACTTTGCCCTTGTGAAAACATCATTATATCAGTCAAAGCAGGAGTAACATGATTTTGACAAGAGTTTTGCAGATCTCTGATAAAGCAAAACTGAAGCCTATGCTAAAAAGTATAATGATTTTTGCATGTATTATTGCTAATTCTTCAATGGCAATTATATAAACGCGCTTGGTTCCTTTCAGTGGCTACATAAACTAAAGAAAACAAACATATTCACATGAAGAACAACCATGAATTTTCTCTGGAGTTAACACAGAGATCCTTCATTATAAGATGAATAAATGGGTTTTTTTGACAGACAACAGAAAAAACGTCCACTCTCTAGGGTTTCTTTTTAAACTGTAGAAAGGGAAAAACTGTAAACTCTTGGGATTTTTTGGTATCCACCCTCTGCTCCTCTCTCTGTACCTAGTGCTTGCCAGCACTGGAGTATTGTAAGCTGAGGTATTAGAGGAGAACAACGGCCACAACTTTTTAACTCCATCATACCCCTGGATGATGTTTTTAGAATGAAAGAGCGGAAGACAGAAAGGATGCTCTTAGGGATGTTTTTTTCTAGTCTAGTCTAAATAGTATAAAATGGGTTCTTACTTCCTGATCTGCTAGGCATATAAATGTCTGACCAAAGGCATGCTTCTTTTCTTTCTTTTAGATACCCTGCCTTGCAGTTATTAAGTGGATGTTGGTCTACTTGCTACCTGTATCTTTGCATTCATGCTCTTTTTTGTCTGGGAGGCTGTGACTGAGACTTTTACGCTGCTTGGAGGAATGGTTTGCTGCTGTTTTCTCAAGACCACTGGCTACGGTGACTGTATTACAGCTCTGCTGAAGAGCAAGTCAGGTGGGTGAATGGCAGTAATTTAGTCAGGAAAAGTCTTGTGACAGCCAAGGATCATGTTTAGCAATGTTTGCAATCTGACTAAAAAGTTCACAGAAGTGCTAAGCAGAAGGCACTTATTGGACTGACCTTATTGCTTAAAAGGGGCAAACCAGAGATGGGATAAGGAGAGGAATGCAGAGGATCAGCACTGCCTTCCTGAAAGATAAAGCAGTCCTGGAAGCATATAGACATGTATATCCCAGTTTGAATCAATATCTGATAATTTTCTCAGTTTCTCAGAAATCCCACAGACATGAGCATTAAAATCAGTGAAACACTGTAAGAATAAAGGGCAAGTGTCATGTAAGGTCTGATAATCTGCATTTCGATTGCTGTGTTGAGTGACAACTGCACCTCAGCTGCCACTGTGCCCTCTCTGAGCTGGGCAGTCAGAGATGGGGATGATTGGAGATCTTCTTCAGTCTCAGTGTGTGGTGCTACTTCTCAAATTTTCCGGTTTATTTCTCAAACTTTCTACTAGACTTTTTCTGAAATTTTTGTAGCAGTCAGACTTGCTTGAGAATTTACATGTAGCCAAACCGCTCAGTATTACCAGTCCTCAGCTTGCATTACAAAGGATCACTTGAATTTGCAGTGTCTTTGTTAAATAGGTACCAGGCCAGACTTGTCACCTGTTTTAGACTAGCTGAAGATCCAAGTATACTTACATTTTACAGGTCAGAGAAGATCCAATGGGAAAAATGTAGCAATAGAACCTAGATGGTACTTTCACTCTCTACTTGCTAGGCTCAGGCCATTAGTTTTTCTTTTCAAAACCTATTTTCACATTAATCTCACATAGATCTATACAACTGTGGCAATAAATATTTAAGTGTCAATAGAATCATAGAATGGCCTAGGCTGGAAGGGACCTTAGAGATCATTTAATCCAACCTCCCCGTCCCTCAATTAAATGACATTACTGGCTTGGTATTAAAAAGATGTAGTAATCTTATAGTGCACTGAGATTTTTGAGGGAAGGTGGCTTCTGTATATACCTAGTTTTGTTCTGCTTTCACAGAGTTGAGATGAAGCAACCCTCTGTAATGAGATCTGTAGGGAAGGCCACCTTTTATGTCTTTTGCCTAGTGTCCTGCTGCTTATGAAGGAAGAAAATTCTGGTTGCCCCTGCATCAGCATGTTGCAGCTTGGTGGAAAATGGGCACTGCTCCGTGGATGCTGAACCCACTGAGTCCATGGTCCTCAGAATGATTCGTTTTGTTCCCTGAGAAATGCAAGTGCTTGGTGGTGTTTCCCAGACTAACCTGAAATTTCTCATAACATTGGACAAAGTTTATTGATGAGGTAAAATGCACCAAAGAAACACATTGTTGCTTTTGGAAACAGATGGATAAATGCCTCACACAGGACTGTAACAGTTAACTCCATGTCAAAGTGAAGTTATCTTCTTTATCTAGCCAGTCCGCAGGGTCGGTAAATCTAGTGGAAAGAAAGGTTTCACAGAATGTACAGCTGGTGTCCTGCTATCTGGTCTTTGAGGCATTTTCCCAAATGTTGGTTGAATGGTGACCCAAACTCCACTCTACCTTGGCTGAAGATTCCTCTTCTGAACACTAGTAATGACAGAAGATCCTAGTCACGTGAATGCATCCCTATTACTCTTCTGCTGTCTTGGAGATCAACCAAATTACGGTATTAAACTTATCTTGCTACTTATGAAATGCAGTTTATCACTATGTGACCTTCTGATAGTTGAAAGGGTTTCCTGAAATGCATTCCTGAAGCTAAGTAGCTCTTAAACAACTATTAGATCCTGTTCAAATTTGCCTTGCTCTGGAATGATTTGTGAGATAAACTCTGATTTGTCATAGCAGCTTTCATGCAAATCTTTTTATATCTATAGTGAGTAGCTATGAAACTTTTATTACTGGTTTTGTTACTGATGATAAGGAATACAAGCTTATCTCTTGTTTATGTAGAAACTAAAGCTGATAAGTAAGAAGATGAACAGGAGAATGGTGGTGTTTGCGGAATATACCACAGCTGCCCATCATACATAATGTTATTTTTCCTGTTCTAGTAGAGCAGAGAATGCAGTGGACAAACAGCACCTTAATAAAAGCTGAATGCACTAGATTCTAATCCTTCATACCTGGTAAACTCTTCTGGTCTTATTTAAATGAAAATAGACATGTCTGAAGCAAAATACCACTCAGACAACATGTGGCCTTTACAGAGAGACTAACTAAAGAAATTCTACACTCGGGCTGTCACTCACTCAGTTGTTGACAAAACTGTTTGGGGATTGTGAACTAGCTCAGGGAAATAGATAAGGTTAAAAGTAATGCGAACAAAAAGGGAGCATGAGAAGGTACTAGCTGACTTCTGTGGAAGGGAGGAGGTTTTGTACTTCTTCCCCGAGCTGAGCTGTGCTTTCTCCCCCTCCTGGACAACAGCTTCAATATTTGCCAGACCCTTCTGTGAGCTGATTTAGCTCACTAGCTAGAGCAACAGAAAACTATCCATCCCTGTTTTCTACTCTGCCAGTTCAGCACATTAAATTTGCTCAAAGGAGGGCCTGGTGAGTACGAGAGCTAGTTGGAGATAAACAGCAGAAGCATGACCTTGTGTTCATAGTTTCAGGGAGCTGTTAGTTTGGTTTAGTGCATCTGTGGAAACCCTGTGCAAATAATGGTGTCATTGCATGTGAGGTAGGAGAGAGCTTCAGTGCTCAGCAAAACAAGTGACTGACAGAGAGAGTAGAGAAGAATTCCATGGCCAAAATCTCCTGTATCATGAAACTGAGGTGTCAACAGGAGACAGAAGAGCAGCCCTTGTCTTTCTGTGTCAGAGTGTAAAAATCAGGAGACAGAGGATCTGGAGAGGACTTAGAACTTGAAGTGCTGTATTTGGAACAAGCTGTAGGACTTTGAAAGAAATGTAGAATAAAAGGAGATTGTAAAGTTAATGGCATTTTTTCCCTTTAAAAACAAAGATAGTTGGTAGAAAGATAAAATTTAGATATATTTATAGAGTGCTTCTCTGTCTTGTCATTGCCCAGAAAATAGCTAATTTTGGTTCCAGATAATGTCACAGACTAGTGGCCCGACAGCGCTTGCTGGATTCTGACTACGCATATTCTGCATGTAGATCTTGTCCTTCTAGCTCTGATGATCTGTCTTCGCCCCCTAGGAACCACCACCAATGGACCAGCTTTATGATTTAAATTCATAGTACGTCAGCAAACTCAATTTCTTTCCCATTACAGTGATGTCTGTTTAGTTAGGAGAGGCAAACTACCCACAGTACACTGAACTGAAACAGGAGTGTGCAGATATAACTAGAACTTTTCCAGTACTGGAGACATAGCAGATTGTCAGTAAGATGAAACCATTAAATTCTGAGGGTAACAAACACCAGTTTAAACTACTAACTAAAGTACTGTGGCTAATGAATGTCTGCTCAATGCTGCTCGTAGTGAACATATAGCTTTAATCTGGTCCTCAAACTAAGTAAGAGGCTAGATAAGCTTGGTAGTAACATTGCTGCAGCCCATTTATGATCAGTATTTGTATTGGTGATTTCATGAATAAGCTAAAGACTAAACATATCTACAGGAGATGTTACACTTGTTTTGTGGATAGAGGATGTCCTTCCTCAGTTAGCTGTGTTTTCCACAATATTTATTTCTGGTCATTTGCAAGGCACACTAAAGACAAATGCTAAAATACAATCAGCCACAGTTTGTGTAAACATACGTTGATACACAGAAATTCACCACGAGGACATGATTCGACAAGACAGGGATGCTGATGGAAACAACTTTATGGGAGTGCTCGGCTTTCCTGGTGGTGCTCAAACCCCTGCTAGAGTGAAGGTATTACTCCTACTGCAGATCAGCTCTTTGATCTGGTCCCACAAACGGTTTCGCTGGCACAACGGAAGAGGGGCAGGAGGGAACAGCTGTGTTTGCTCAGTTCTGCTGCTGAAGCTCTTTTGTCATTAGCCTACAGCCAGAGAACTAGAAAAGTAACTTGTTCACCCACCTTCAGCTCTCATTTAAAGGAAGAACTGCTTGTTCCTGTCTGTTCCTGTGCTGCCCTTTTATCAGTAGTGCTCATGGAGTCCATGACTACTACTCTTTAAGTGAAAGGTGTGTTTAAAAAAACCCCTTACTTTATTAAAACAGTACGGTTTTGTGGGAAGGGCAATCTTGCCTTTTACATCTTCCTCTGTGAGGAAGGTTTGAGTCGCACACTGATATGTGTCGAGACTTTTGTACCAGTTCGCCTACAAGAGTTTGAAATTCGTGCTTTAGTCGTACTGTTTGCTCAAATTCTTTTCTCCATGCTTAGTTAAAAGTGTTTATCATCTTGCTCCTAATTACCCTTTTAAAGCCCCAAAGAGAATGCTGCTTCATGATTATTTTTTTTGTTGATTGGGTTCTCTTTTCTTTTGAATTGATAGGACTCCGATAGGCTGCACAACATTAATTTATTAGATATAGGAAGAAGCAACTGTGGTGGTGTAATTTTAATAGTTACCTAAGATCTAAGTTTGTGGCAAACTCAGGGTGACACATCTTTGGAAAGATTCCTAGTGAAAACTGTCCTAGAGAGAGAGCACATCCAGTGAGCAAAATTACCAAGGGCAAGGCTTGTCAGTTACTGCAAACTGAGAAGAGGCATCTTGGCAAAACGAATTGGACGTTGCTGTAGGAAGGAAATCATGCCAATGCGTTCTGTGAGAGACTGAGCACATGATGAGGGTGAGGACACCCTGAGACATGCTCTCCTCAGTGACACTTGAATGGGTCATGGAGGACAGAAGAATTAAAAAAGTCATGATTAATACTCAGTGTCTGTGACGTGTCCTGCAGCAAAAGAACATTCAAATCCTTCCCAGCGCTCTCATTGTTAATTATAGGTCTCTTCAATCATTAACATGGAGTAGATTGCAGAGTCCACATCTCCTTGCAACTTCAAGATATCTTCTTTACCTCTGTGATTTTTTTCTATGCAGACTAATTTAACAGCTCCCAGTTAACATGACAGCTGGTACTGACAATATGCCAATTGCCAAACTTCCTGTAGTACGTGAGGAAAAAACCACACCCTTTTCTGAGAGGATTTGAAACTTCTGTATGTTGAGTGTGGATGGGTGCAGCCTTCCCATTTTCTGCCTAATAATCCAATCTTATACTTTTGTATAATGATTTAAATACAAAACGGTAGTGCAGCTGAAGAAATCACAGAATCACAAAATGTTAGGGCTTGGAAGGGACCTCGAAATATCATCTAGTCCAAAAATGCTGCCAAAGCAGGAGCACCTACAGTAGGAATGTGTCCAGGCGGGTTTTGAAAGTCTCCAGAGAAGGAGACTCCACAACCTCTCTGGGCAGCCTGTTCCAGTGCACTGTCACCCTCACAGTAAAAATGTTTCTAAAGTTTTTGTGGAACCTCCTGTGCTCCAGCTTGCACTCATTGCCCCTTGTCCTGTCATTGGACATCACTGAGAAGAGCCTGGCTCCGTCCTCCTGACTCTCCCCCTTGACATATTTATAAACGTTAATGAGGTCACCCCTCCGTCTCCTTTTCTCCAAGCCAAAGAGACTCAGCTCCTTCAGCCTTTCCGCTTCATCATCTCTGTGGGCCTTTCGATCAGTTCCCTGTCCTTGAAATTAGAGGACCAGAATTGCCTAGATGAATTCTTTCTCACAAAACAGGTAAAAATGCATCCTCAAATTAAAAGGTATGATTTTTTCCTTAAAACTCACTCTTGTTTATTGGGCATCAAAGAGGCTTTTCTCCTAAATGATAATACACTGGGTTAATTTTAGCAAGGAACAAGAGCAAGTACTACGGGCATTAACTTCCCATAGCATGAGCATATGGGCTGCTTTTTTGCAAGGCAAAGCACCATGGCACTGAAAACTCCAGTATGGTAGACATTATACTGCAAAGTAATCCGAAGTCCTTGGCAACAGAGCTGGAGAGTTTTCCCATAAACTTCTTTTTCTCAAAGAACAAAGCAAACATTTTCCATTTTATGAGTACTCCCACATGATTTCATACTATAATTTCACTGATTGCTATGTTTGTCTTATATTTTTATTTAAGTGAAGAACAAATATAAAGCCTGGTTAGTAAAACTTCACTAGAAGATTTCACTGAGCAGTCCCTAGCTCACTGTCAGCTTTTAATAAAAGCATAATGGACATCATTTCCTAAAATAGTCATTCTTTACAAGTGCTTCTTTTGTGATAGATGTGAAGAAATAATACACACATGGTATTTCTTTCCTAGTATGATGTTAAATAATATTATGTTTGAGTGAAAAGTTAGGCAGCTGTTTTCATTTTTCTGGGTGCTAAGGTAGGCTGTGATCACCCTGTCTATGCGGTGTTGGCTTGTGGGCTGGTATCATTATGTTAGGGAGGTGCAGAGCTGAGGAAACATAGATGTAGTTTTATCTAACTAAAAAATTCTAAGTTTTTGAAAAGTGAACATTAATTTGAAATGTTCTGTCTTCTGAAGAGATGTGATTTTTTTCTCAAGTATATTGTAAAATAGTAATATATTGCATCTCTTTTTGTTGTTTGTTTGCTTTGATGGTGAGATGGGAGGTTCACAGGAAAGAAGCTGAACTGCGGAAGTACTTGGGATTTATGTTTTTATAACGTTTGCAGGGGTTATATTTTGCATTGACCAAGTACAAGTTCATGTTTACAATACATCATTATTTTTCCAGCTGTTCCTTTATGTGTTAACAAAGATATTTCTTTGACAGTTGTATTGCTTGGATTATTATGTGCATTAATTCAAACACAATATCTAATGGATTTGGAAAATTACAGTTCTTGAAGCTATTTAAATATGGAGCCTCTTCAACCTGGTCTAGTGGGACGTGTCTCTGCCCGTGGCAGGGGGGTTGGAGCTAGATGGTCCTTAAGGTCCCTTCCAACCCAAGCCAGTCTATCACTCCGTAACTCTATGATTTAGCTGTCAGACTGTCCATTTGCCTATTGGAAAGTCAACAATACCCGCCACAGGACTGTATTAAAATAATCAAAATCTCCTCTTTAGACATACTGAGTCACATAAGGAAACAGATTATGTATCTTGCAAAATATGTCATTAGTGTTTATTCTTAACATGGTTCTTAGATATTGAAAACACTGAACATATTGTCTGTTGTGCATAAACATTTATGCAATTAGTACTCCAAACAAGCACAAGCAATGTTCTTAACAAGGACTATTCAGTTATTTCCACAGCATTCCACAAAAGCCTACCTGAATTAGCCGAGCATAATAAAGCAGCATATTTTTTTCCTAATACAAGAGCTCCTCTGTGCATTTGAAGGATCAACTCATGTATGTTTGGCAGCCTGAACTGGAACCCACATGTCGTCATGCCAGTGAGCCAGCACTGTTCCGAAGTCTTGCTGAAGCCATCTGTACTGGACTTTTTTCCGTGTGAAAATATGAATTTACTATCCTTAGGGTTAGTAACAGTGGTCTTGCCGTTATTCTCACTCACTTTTAGTCTATGGGCCTGTCTCTGGCCAGATGTTTGGTTCTTGGAAGGAGTCAGAAACAGGAGGCTGGGCACAAGCTTCTGCAGATCTGCTGAAACATGGTAGTGACAAATGTGCTTGTTTGTATCAACAAACACAAGGTAATTGACTAATTTTAACAGGCAGTAAATAATGTTTTACTAAAGGTTGAGAGTATATTGTTTTTGTGGCTTAGCTGATAAACTCTGAAGCTGACTGATATGTTTGCGCCTTAATTAACCTCTTTTCAGTTCTACTGGATTGCTCATCACAAGATCACAATTTGAAAGAAAATCTCCCCAACTTACTCTCTGCAAGGCACCAAATAACTCCCATCCTATCCCAGCCTCACCAAACTCATAATGAGAAATAATCTTTCCACCAACCCCATGTGGAAAGCAAACTAGTGTCATAATAGCAAATTATTATGCTATTATGCATAGTGGAAGCAAACTGTGTCATAATAGCAAATGCAAAACTAGTACACACATTTTTACAACAACCACAGTAACTGCTCTCTTCTTTGAACAGATGCATCACTTCTCTTCTGTTGTATCATCACTCCTCTGGCTAAATTTCCCATCTAATCTTCTTGTTTCTATTACTCTTCTCTCTGATGTTATCAAATGGGTTAATGAAACTAAGATAAATTCAGAGGGATTGTCTCCAAAATGTAGTTAGCTAAGGTTTACTGCTTCTTTTTAGATCTATGGAAAGATTTGTGTTCCTGAAAACTTACCTGCTTTTCCTGAGAGCAGGACTTTCTTTAATGAAAGATCTTGCCTCACCCCACCACCTTTCCTTCCTGGCAGAGATGGCATCTTCCTTATTTTGCTTGCTTTGGATTAAGGAAAATAGTTACAGAGTTATTTTTAGCCTGGATCAGTTGAGTGATCCAGGTCACTGAGCTGCCCCACAACAGATGGGACGTGAGCTGCGGTGCAGGAGCAGCATTTGGTAGCTGGGAGAAAGGATGGGAACTTCTTAGGGCAGCTGTTCCATATCATTTAGCTGTACCTCTTAGTGTTAACCTTAGTGCACAACTAACTCTTTTAAATGCAAGTGCTCTAATTTTATAGCTAGACTATGTTTGTAAGTGTCAGTACCCCAATTTGTTTGCATAAAGAGACATTAATATGCAAATACTTTGGTAAACAGTATCATAACACTCCAGAGTTTTGAATGCTTCTAAGAAAGAATTGTTATGTTCTGAATGGTAGTGTGTACACCAAGTTGAAGACTATTTTTTGTGAATAGCAAAACTGCTAAAAAATGCAGTTTTAGGAGGAGTGAAGCCAGTTATTTTTAGGTCATATCTTCATTTTACTTAAAAAGAGAAAAAACATAGAAAGTCATATTTCACTTTGTAGCTTTTTAAGTTAGGAAATTGAATTTTGAAATGGTGTTTTGAAAATTGTCCTCTTTTTATTATTTAAAACTTCTTGGCTTAGAGATGAAATTAAATACTGCTTTTTAGCTGAGTAAGTAAAATATTCTGGGCGAACTGGGAAGGAAATTTTGGTTAATTAGTATTACTTAGCCAATTCTATAAACACAAGGTATACAAACATGCAACTGCTCCTAGGTGCCTGCGATTTTAAATTCCCTATAATGAAACATTGTCTACTGAAGTTTTGTTGGCCTTTAAACAGATGTATAGCACATGTGCAGAGCCATGTTTTGGACTCATAGCAATTTTGAGCAGAAAAAATGTTGCAGAGGCAGCAAGAAGTTGGTTTTCTTTTGTCTGAACAGCAAATTCAAATTTTACTTTTGATGTAAACTATAGATTTCTTGTGATGGGGATATATGTGTTCCTTTTATTCCTTAGACTAGATCTTTGGGAAGTGTATTCTCTGTAGGACATTTTGAACAGGACAGTGACAAAAATGAGGGCTGCTATTAACTGATACAGGCAGTGTCAGTTATTCTAGTATATTGACTGCATTTCTCCATGTGTTGCCTGATCTAGTCGAGAGGTGGCATCCCTGGGGGCAGGGAGGCTGGATTAAAAGGGTCTCTAAGGTCCATTCCAGCCTAGGCCATTCTATGATTCTATGATTTCATTACTATTTCCCTAGTTTCACCTACATGACTAACATGTAAGATAAATAGCTGGTTTGGTCTTTCAGGTTGCACTGTTCACATCCCCTACACAGAGCTGTGGGGTTTTTTTTTAATGATATGAACATCAGTTCATGCCTAAACAGTAGCTTTTCTAATTGATTTCACACCATTATATCTGTTGAGGTTAATCCCCCCAATAGTGGTTTTCTGTGCAATCGCTATGAACAAGAGTGAAAGGGACTCTCTGGAGAGTATTTTATCATTCCCAGCATGGACCCAGGAGAATCAAAACCTAGGCAGATTGAATTCTTGAAGTCACCCAGAACCGCACCTTGTTCCCATTAGCACTGGCATACATCAAGAAGAGAAAAAACCTTTTGATGGCTGAAGAATCAGCCATAGAGATGTGTTTATCTAGAACAGGATGAGCTCTGAAGTGGAAAAATGTTTTTGTTCATCACAATTTAAAACTCTGGTTTATAAACATTTGTATTTCATTAACTTCACTGTCAATTATAGCTCTGACTAAGCTTGCAATCCATAATTCTGAAACCACAAAGAAGAATTTCAACAAAAATATAGAATGTCAGGGTTGACATTCTGGAAATATGCAAAGGAAAGGATAAACAAATAAAAACAGCCCCTGTCTTTTGTGAAGGAAAGTTCTTTGTGCTGGAAATACTGTTGTCAAGTACAGTCATGGGAATCACATGCAACAGCAGGGAAGAAAAAGCCATATGAATTACTGAATGTACTTTTTGTTTTTTAAAAAAGTTGTATAATCTTTGTGCATGAGTAGAAGAATGAAGAGGATATCTCTTGGAGGAAAAGTAAATGTCACATTTGAAGGAAAAACTTAATAAAGATCATCAGTCAAACATCTATATGTGATGCAATCTAACCCGAGGGCTGCTAGAGCTGTGTTAAGCCGAACGCAGCAGTCTCCCAAGGCTCTCTGCATGCACAGTTAATTCCACAATCAATACCTTCTTCCAAAATGTGATTAAATATGACTAAGTTAAGACACTGCTCTAAATTGCCCCCAGAAGAATTCTTTTTCATCAGCCAGATATTCAAATATTGCTGCCAGATAGTGTAAAGAATATATCTGCCTCTCTGCTTTCACCTCTATAAAGTGGGAGTGAAGATTTTCAAGAAGTAAGGACACAGTACTGAATGACATTTAGGCATTGCTTTTATTAAAATTGCCCATGTGTCAGTTTAGCTATATATGATGTTAATATGGTTACAAAAAAAATTGCAGGATGAATTCTCAAAAAGATTTGGGGACTTAATTCCAATTTGCACGACTGAGTTGAAAGGGACATTTATTTAATGAAGAATTGATATCTAGAAATGAGCTACCTTTGAATTCAGGGAAAAGATTCATAGTATCACAGAATCATAGAATCATAGAACGCATTAGTCTAGAAGGAACCTTTAAAGGTCATCTAGGCCAACCGCCCTGCAGTGAGCAGGGACATCTTCAACTAGATCAGGTTGTTCAGAGCTCCATCAAGCCTGACCTTGAATACTTCCAGGGATGGGGCCTTCACCACCTCTCTGGACAACCTGTGCCAGTGTCTCACCACCCTCATTGTAGATTTTTCTTCCTTGTATCCAGTCAAAATCTATCTTCTTTTACTTTAAAACCATTACCACTTCTCCTGTCGCAACAGGCCTTGCTAAAATTATAGCCGCCGTCTTTCTTATAGGTTAAGTACTGAAAGGCAGCAATAAGGTCTCCCTGGAGCCTTCTCTTCTCCAGGCTGAACAACCCCAACTCTCTCAGCCTGTCGTTGTAGAAGAGGTGCTCCAGTACTCTATTCATCTTTTTGGCCCTCCTCTGGACCTGCTCCAACAGGTTCATGTAGAAGTGGGTATTTTGTAGAGTGTTTCATCCTAAAGGTGACATCCAAAACTGGTCAAGTGTGTCTTTGCTGGTCGCTCAGGTCTTTTCTTCAGATGCCTAATCCAGTGGGATGAATTCTACTCATGGCTATCTAGGGCTTTATTCAGGAGGTCTAAGTTTTACATATAGTTGTCAATCAATTATTTCTTTTGGCAGTAGATTTCTCCAGAAGAAAATTTTATGCAAAGGAATTAGAGAATGTTTAAATAATCTAGCCTGTAGCCTAAGACCTAAGTCTCTCTGGCACTTTCAGAATGTTTATTTTCAGTGCTGTTGGAAAAGATGCTGCTTTATGTAATAAAACAGTACTTCAGTTTTGTGAAATACAAGCCATCATCACATCGACAGTATGCATTGCTGAGCTTTTGTCACATGATTCTGGGCCATCTTTTTAAATCTGCTGATGAATCTTCATGGAAAAAAAAGGACAAAAAGGGAAGAGAATTCAATTCTGTCTGCAGGATTCACATCTCATTTTTTTTTCATCAGATGGAAAAGTTTGGTGAACTAAAAGTCTTTTTGGTGGTGGAGCTAGGAGGTCTGGAGAAGAATTTCTGCAAATAGAAAATGTGAAACAAATCATAAATGTAAATCAAAAGAATATCCTGTTCTTGTTTATCTTGCAGATGAAACTAGAAATTCACAAACCTTTATGCACAGCTGAAAGTAGGTTTAAGGCAACCTGTTGTCTGCCTGTGATCTGAACAGCTGTTTGTAGGAAAATTTTCCACATGGGTCACTGCAGAAAAAGAGTAAGGTGTTGACAGCCTGACAGATGAGTTTGACTGGCATGGTGCCCATTCAGTTGTACAACTAACTCATGTACAGTAGGTATCGCACACATTCGAATTGCCTCTAGTATGGTAGCACATCTTCTAAAATTATAAACTGAAAACGGAAGATCACCTGAGTGCCTAAACAGCACGCTGCTCTTCTAAGTGCTCTACTGGTAAAAAGAGTATTGAATGTTCAAATTAAACTTATGCAAAGCTCTTTATGTGAAAGGTTGCAGCTGTTGGTACATGGAAAGTATCATTCTGCTGTGTGCACGGAGCTAAATGATAAGCAAAGGTCTCATTGCTACCTAGTCTTCACAATAAAAATTAAAAAAAATCTTCAAGCCACACTTTATATGAAGGAAGAGAAAGATGTTTCATCTATTTCTGCTAAACCTGTCCTTGACATTTCCTTTCCAAAGATAAATGTTTACCACCCCAAGATGGTAGATGCTTGATCTGTTGACCAGTCCTAGTCTATTAGGGTATGGAACCGAAAATACGTATTCTGTTTTAAGTCCCGTTACTTGGTGGCTCAGTGGCCATATGCAAGTCATTTAACTTCTGTGAGGAACTCTTGCATACCATGGCAAGTGCCTGCAGATTGCTGGTTTAACCTTGGGCTGGAAGTGAGTTTGGGAAAGATTTGTTCCATGCTTGTCTGTCAGTGACTTATAGGAAAGAACAGAACTGAGTTCCTTAACCTGTGCATTCCCCTGTTGCCCTATTTGTAAAGTAGCTGTTGCATTTAGTATTCACCCACTGTTGCAAACTATTGTGAAGCATCTGCAAAGTAAATATGCTACTGTACAGAGTGCTCTTTTACAATGAGCTGAACAGCTAAAACATGACTGTCATCATCAGCCTGGCAAATACAAAAGCAGTACAAGAGATTT
This sequence comes from Apaloderma vittatum, assembly GCF_000703405.1. Classification (NCBI taxonomy): domain Eukaryota; kingdom Metazoa; phylum Chordata; class Aves; order Trogoniformes; family Trogonidae; genus Apaloderma; species Apaloderma vittatum. The sequence continues at coordinate 86 of NW_009734680.1, read as the reverse complement.
CTCCTCTCCTGTATCTTTACCATATAGGATAGGAGTCTTCATTATCCTTATTATTTTTTAATAATGTATTATTCATATATATATAT
>NW_009734679.1:33609-33972 GCF_000703405.1 Apaloderma vittatum | reverse complement strand
GCGGGGCCCGGGCGGCGCTGGGGCGCTCGGCTCTCCCCCTGTGCCGGGCTGCGCTGTTGGAGAGCATCGCCGGTGTGGCGTGTTTTTTTCCGCCGGTGGCTGAGGTCAAGCGGGGCTGGCTCCTCCGGGCCTGTCAGATCTCCCTCCTGCTGCGGTGGCCTTAGAGTAAACACAGGTGACCCCAGGGGCCTCCCGTGCCCCGCTCACCCCGCGTCCCGCGCTCCCCGAGGCCCCGGTTGGCTCCGTGCTGCCGGTAATAGCTTCGGAACGCTTTGTCAGGGGACACACGCCAAAATTTATACTCAAAAAATACGTCCGGAGTCCAGCTTTGGTCCTGATCTCTGCATGTTAAGTGATGTTGAG
>NW_009734679.1:32650-33592 GCF_000703405.1 Apaloderma vittatum | reverse complement strand
TTGGGAGAAGAAGTGTTTTCTCAGTTTTGAGGCCGTTTCCCAGGGACTGCTTTCCAAGGGAGTCTGTGAATGGCAGCTCAGATGTGTCTGCTGTCAGTTATGCTGCGGCTGTAAAAGAACAAAAAAAGGGCTGGAGGTCTGCACAAAGACAATCTGAATTTTGCTGGTCTAACTCAATGGCTCTCCAACAGTAACATATAAGGAGGAAATGTTTTGCTCTGGGTTCGAAACCCCCTATTAAATAGTAACAGTTGCAGGACTTAACTTTAAAAGTTTGCGTGGAAGGGTTGACTGGTTCGTTGGGCCATTAAGCTTAAGAGAAGGTGACCTAAGCAGAAAAAAATGTAGGTTGCGTTTTTTTGGATTAAGAGTGAACACGTGATACTTTTGATAGCTTCCTTCCAGATATCTGTATTAAGTACAAGAAAAGATTTATTGCATTTACAGTATTAACTCTGGTATTTCTAGCTTTAAAATTTTAAGGAGAGGTGGAGAAACCTTGATAAGCGTTTGGTATTTGCTACCGTGTTTGATTTCTGCTTGTGTTTGCTTTGGGGCTTTTCTCTACAAAAGTCTATAGAAGTACTGTGGAGACTGGTACAATCTGTGGCTTTTAAGGACGTGTGAAACACTGTCAAAGTAATAGTTAGTGTGTGAAGTTCTGAATTCTTTGTTTTGCAGTCCCTTTAATCCACCATTTCTTAAGGATGAGGAGATGCCCCTGGCTCTCAGCTGGCAGAGATGTTCCTTTGGTCAGGCAGTGAACCAAAGTGGGAACTGCTCTGGGTTAAAACTATTCATTTTTCTTCTGCTGGGTGCATTTTAATCTTGATCATTTCCATATACAATCACATAAATTCTTGCTTTAGCACAGGGAGATTGTAGTGCCAGAAGAGAAAGCAAGCAGCTCGGAGTTGTGGGAGTGAGGAAGAAAACTCCTAC
>NW_009734679.1:0-32619 GCF_000703405.1 Apaloderma vittatum | reverse complement strand
GGAATGCCGGCTCCTGATACTTTAAATATTAGGTAATGATTTCACAGACACTGGAATGTTTCTTTCAAGACTCATCTATTGACTTTTTATCTGTTTACTTTTAATAATGACACTGAGTCATATAGGGTGTTATTTCACCACTGTGAATACCAACAAGCTGTCGTGATTTGTCTCAAGATCTAAACAAATTATTCTCTCCACTTTCTTACAACAGAAGGTCTCATGCTTGCTTCTCAGGCTGGTGCTATCAAGAAGTTGGTGTCAAAGCAAGACACTTTTCCTGCACTTGCACTGAAGCGACTTGGAGACTGAGAATCTAAATGCTGATATCAAAGGCAGCACTTTCCCCTTTTGTCAAATGTACTGTCTCAAGATTAGAGCTGGATAGGGGATTTAATGGGAAATAGTGTTAACCAGGAAATGTTAATCTCTGTTCATTTTGTTTTAGTGGAAGTATTTCAGTGAGTTGTAGAAGTTACTGTGACAGTCACGCTAGGAAGCTCTTTTCAACTCCCAGAAAGAGTTTCTGCTTAGAGAAGAACGAAAACAAAAACAAAACCAAACAACAAAACCAACAGCAACTGAGAAGTACGGATTCATTCTTGACACAGTTGGGAATCTGATAGTCTGGATACTTGCCCCGGGCCTGAAGACACTGAGTTTACCAACTCAAAGGAGCAAAGAGCAGAACCTGAATCCCCAAAACATCACTTAGTCTGGCCCAGAGCCTAATTGCTTTTCTCAGCCAAGACAAAGACTTTCATGAAGAACTCTTTGAAGGGTCTTTGTTTCATTCAGCTGTGCAGGTGGTGATTCTTTATTTTAAATTCATGAAATATGTAAAGTCAGGAAGGAACATTTTCCTAAACTGAACCGAGATTTTGAGAAAAGAGGATGGGAATTCCTAGAGACTTGGGAATTAGGGCATTAGGTTGAGTTTATTCAGGTATTTCCTTGTCTCAGGTAAGGCACGCTTATCTTCTCATAGGGCTGGTTGTTTAAAATGCTGAAAATAGCCTTATCTGTTTTAAAGGGTAACTGTAATCTGTGCAGTGAATGTAACAAAGGTTCCTGCCTGAGTTCTTAGGAATGGAATTTACATACTTTTTTGTTGATCCAGTAACAAAGTGTAACAGCCTCAAATGTGTGCCACTTAACAGCACTTGTAATTAGACTCCTTTCAGTTTTCTGATATTATTCAAAGTTTGCATTTTGTCTTATCTCATTTGTTGTAGATGCTTTTTGCGGGTTGAGTACAAGAAGCTATTAGGTATCATTGAATACACGCAGGGAGGATTGCGCTGTAGCACTAGAGGACAAGCAGGAGTAACACTGCTTGTGCTCTAGGGATCCTGTAGAATTTGTGGTGTTGATTTTAAAAAAAGAAACAAACCCAAATGAGCAGCAAACTTGAAGAACCATTTTTCTGTCATGATTAGAACTTCTGGCTTGTGTTCTTTCAGTGCTTGACACAGATTTTGCGCTATTTTAGCTATGTAGGCTGTAATGTAGGTTAGACTTTAAAGACAGTTACAGGCATAGTTTACTGATGCTCTGCTCACCTTCAGTTTGATTTGGTCCAAATGAAGAATACTCCTGACAGTCCTCTCATGATACATGTTAAACTTGCTTCTTTTCTTGATTTCAATGCATTTATGTGAATGCAAAAAGTGTGGGGCAGATAAGTTCAATTTTAATTGTAAAATAAAAATGTACCTCCAGGAAATTAATTTCTTAAGAATTTTTGAGTTCTCACAACCTTTCTTTATATTGTTCTTCCTCTTGAGACATTTCTGATAAATTCTTCAGCTCAATGTCTTTCATTGTCTGTTGAGGATTAAGTTCTTCGTAGGAGAGTGCTGAACTTAAGGCAGCTTTGGTTTAAATTTATGAACACATTTTTCACCCCTTCTTGCTGTTTCAACATTGAGTTGATGTTCTGGTGATACTTTTTTTTCCAGAAAAACAGATTGTGGGAGCAGGCAATTTGAGACCTCAGACCTCCCACTGGCAAAAGAGATACTTTAAATTATTCCAAATGTCAGTGCACCTTGCAGAGATACTGAAACAGCAGAATTCTCCAGGAGTCTTGTCTGGGTTTATTGCAGTGACCTACAATTAGACATCCTGAAAAGCCTTAATGACTGACCCAGGTGTGTGATAACTACGTGGCTCTGTAGCTGATATGTGATTACGTATCTGTACGGTTCCACACACAATACGCGATGGCTCTGTTCGGCCGCGGGTGCAGGGATCTGAAGCAGTAGTCTCTCTTCTTAGAGTGACTTGTTCTCTCTTAGAAGTTTGAGCTCGGAAGTGGAAAATGAGTTAGGGATGTTGAATTGCATTTAGCTGTTGGCATTTGGTGGTTTTGTTGTTTGTTTTGGTTCATTGGCTGTGGGTGGGGTGGTTTTTTTTTGTTTTTGTTAGATGATCTGTAAAAGAAAAGGCATGAGAAGCTGTTTGATCTCCGGAAAGGCGGGGAAGGTAGTGATGAGGTTCATGGTCTTCTAGAGATATTTAAAAATCTGTTCTCTAGTGTCACATTTTAGATTTACCATTTGCATTTTCTCACTCTTCCTATGGTTTATATTTTACTACTTCTTACACTTGCAGGGTATTGATTCAGGCAGACCTTTTTATTATGAATAAAAAGATCTTTCATTAATATTTATGAAAGATATAAATGACAGCATTTTAAGTGACAGTAATTCATGGCAAATATTATCTCTTTTATTTGCCTATTTCCCACTCACAGGTCCTGGATTAAGACCTATTATAACAGTATTAAAACAAATTCTAAAAAAACCCCAACACAGTGCACAGAGTTAACTGACGCATCCAAATGTGGTGGTGCAAGGGATGTGCTTGAATCAGATTTTCTTCTGATTCCCTGTGCGTGTCATGAGGAGACAAATAAGGATATTATGCCTTGGAATAGCTTTATAATCAACACGCTTATTAAAAGCAATGCATAAGCTTATCTGCACTTGAAGGAAAGGGCTGTTGTCAAGAAACTCTTCTCCATGCCTTAGTGAAAGAAAACTTTTTTGTTTTCACGTAAGGCAGCAAGCTATGATCCACGTTAACTTTCCTTTGTTCCTTAACTTGGCCTTGTAATTTTTAAGTGCCAAATTTCTTCTCAGTAGAGTTTAACTTTGCCTTAGTTTGGGCAATTACAGCTTTTTTTTTACTGAAGACACCATCATTGCGGCGTGAGGTGTAAGAAGTGTGGAAGACTCCATGTCACGCAAAGGTGTGGTGACAGAACCTCTCTGAGAGTGAGACCTGTCTCAGCAGAAAATGTCAGTGTCGTCAGGATATTAAATTGGCAAAATAAAGCTTGTAGGAAGGCCTGTGATTTTTCAGTTTCTCCGTTGTGTAAAGCCTGCTTCACATCTCTAGGAAAAGCGTGCTAGGTGCTGCTCGTGGAACCTTGTTCATACATACTGACATTTATTTTATTTTTTTTATTGCTGTGAGCTAGGGTTCTCTGAAAGGCTGGTTAGTGTTTGTTATAGCAGATGGTAAGATGTTCCAAGTGTATTTTGTAATTGTCTGATACATGTTCTGTTGGAGGTAATAGAGTAGCCACTTAGAGAACGTGCTTAAGTTCTAACATAATTAAACTATCTTTTTATTTGAAGGGCAACTGTCTTGCCTCTTAAAACTAGCAGCGAGTAGAAAGAGTTTTTGCGATTGGTAGCAGCTTTTACTTTGTAGATATGGAGAGATTCCTGGCCTGTTCAGTATATTTTAACGTAATTTTTGTTCACTGTAGTACAGATAAATCTGTTTTAAGTGGATTTGAATAGTCATATTTGAAAACCTGTTGAACAGATTTTGCTAATATGTATTTTTTTAAACATCTCCCTGATGAGGAAAGGCTGAAGGAGCTGGGTCTCTCTAGCTTGGAGAAGAGGAGGCTGAGGGGTGACCTCATTCATATTTATAAATACGTCAAGGGGGAGTGTCAGGAGGACGGAGCCAGGCTCTGCTCAGCGGTGTCCAATGACAGGACAAGGGGCAACGGGTACAAGCTGGAACATAGGAGGTTCCACAAAAACATCAGGAAAAACTTTTTCCCTGTGAGGGTGACAGAGCCCTGGCACAGGCTGCCCAGGGAGGGTGTGGAGTCTCCTTCTCTGGAGACTTTCAAAACCCACCTGGACGCGTTCCTGGGTGACCTGCTGTAGGTGATCCTGCCCTGGCACGGGGTTGGACTAGATGATCTTTTGAGGTCCCTTCCAAGCCCTGACATTCTGTGACTCTGTGATCAGTTATTACAGTCTCTCAAGATTATGGTCACCTGGCTCTTCCTGCCTTGGCTGACACCAGTACTCATGCAGTCACCAGTTCTTGGAACATACCCTCTTCTGTCACTGGCTGTAGTTCAATGACAAAATAAACCTCAGTAGTTAAAATACTTAACTCTTTCTCAGTGCCCTTCAAAACTTAACCTTTTGTTTAAAAAAAAAATTTCAGAGTGAATATATCTGCACTAAAGTGTTAATAGATGAAGGGGTGGTAAACTTTAGCACAAAAATCAGCCAAGTTGCTAAGTAAGCAGTGCCTTGTTTTCCCTCCCAGAAAAACAGGAAATACAGGTTAAGACTTTGCCTCCTACCACAGCTTCGTGGCTTTCTCTCTGGCGGATGCCTGCACCAGCGACGCACTGCCAGAGCTGCCTCAGTTTGCAGAGACAGACCCGGGCGCTGGGTTCACGTTTGGGCGCTTTGAGGGAGGGTGCGAAGGGAGACCTTTGTGTCCGAGGGAACACGGCCCGACTCATGAGGCAGGTGCAGTCGGGGGCTCCAAACGAAGCTCTGTTTGCCCCAAGTACTGTACTGGGCCTAAATACAGATATTGTCATCTTGCATTTTGTCTTGGGTGGAAAGAAGGGGAGCAATTCCTCAACCAGATAACATAGCAGCTCTTTGTGTTACTCAGATTGTTGAAGAGGTGTCATTTTACCATCCTAACCATTTACTAGAATCTTTTCCCTAACTGAGCTAACTCTGATCATGCTCATAAATCCAGCTAGCTGTTCTTCTAGAGTGCGTAGAAATTGCTGGTTTATTTTATTCATGCTCCTGAACTTAAAGGAGCCTCAGGCAAGCACGTTTATCGTGTGTGTTCTCTGCTGTTCCTGAAAGTGGTTCAGGTTCAGTGATCACAGTATATTGTGTGAAGTCACCTGCCTGATACCGCTTCTGCCCATGCGCGAGATGGTTTCAAGATGATTTAACTCACTGAATATATACACTTCAGACTGGTGGGGATGTTGATGTCAATTTTGACCAGATTAAATTTTGTCTGTTGCTTCAATTCCCCCCGACTCCACACACACCAAACAGCGCTGGTGACTGGCACCAACTGAAACAAATTCCAGCCGCCTGAGGTTTTTATGGAAGATTAGTTTTATAGCTCAAACATTGGTTTATACCAGATGTTTGAAGAGCAGTGTTGCAAATAGCCCTCTCTCTCTATTTTTTTCCCCTTCTACCTTCCTCTGAACTATATCTCTGAAATCTTTTATTTAAAGAACTTCAACTGAGTCACCTTTTCCACTTTAAGGTCCGGCAGATACGAAGACAATGGATTGGCATTTTATGTCAACGTATTTAAAACACTAGGTTAAGTAAATCTTTATTATAACAGAAATATCCATTCTATGTAATAGTAAAGTAGTAAATTTTAATTCTACATGATGAAAATATTGCAAGAATTTATATGTCTCCAACTAAATTTTGATTGTGTAGATGATGTGAAACATTAATGAAAAATCTCACTCAGGTTTCCTAGAGGATTGGGGGGAATGTTCCAAATACTGAAAGTGCCTTTAAAAGGAGACCTGTGACGCTTCACGGCTATGACAGGGAAAGAGGACAGAGGTATATACTTGGAATTAAAGTTTGCTAATAACAAAATGACTATTATAGAGCAAGCAAACCCGGCAAAATGTTAATAAAGTCCTTCAAAATTTTTGCAGCGTTTCATTCTCTGTTTTCCACTGGTATAATATATCTTATTTCTGTGGGTGTTTAATATCTGCCGCAATTCACTTCATAGTTATTTGGATGTTTAAATCTTGATTTTTCTTAGGCAAATATTGTAGTTGGTAATACAAATCACTTGGAGCCTGACTTTGCTATTACATGCTAATAATTTACTAATATTGCTTTAATATCTTTTAAAGGACTGCAGCAGGGATGGGTTTAATACTAGTGGTATATGGAAAACGTAAAAAGTGATGATAAAATGCCACATATTTTAGTATAACTTATCCAATTTGTTTTTTCTCTTGGTCAGGGACATCATGATAACGTATTTTGAACCTTCCATCTCATTCGAAGGATTGTGCAATGAAGTTCGAGACATGTGCTCCTTTGACAACGAACAGCTTTTCACCATGAAATGGATTGATGAAGAAGGTAAATCGATACTTAGTTCGTGGTATTATAACAAGTAGTCAGTCGATATGTTCCTTGGCTGTCTAGCTCTCCATTCCCTTTCATTTTTTCCTTTCCCTCTGCCTTAATAAAATAAGCCTATAAACCATACTTCTTAAGTATCTTTTTAGAAATAGTAAATCTGACTCTAAAAATAATGGTTCTCCAGTGCTTTTTTAAGTATATGTTTATGGAAAATTCATTGTTTCAAACAACTTACTCTAGTGAGCTTTTTTTTTTTTACTACATAAATAAATTAAAACTCGGTGATTATCAAATACGAAATGTGTGTTAGCATTTATTAGGAAGGGAGTAGAGATTATCCTCACAAACTGCTGAAGTAGCACAATATTCCTCTAAAGACTTAAATCTTTGAAAGTTTTATAGTTGAGTTGTGTGTGTATATAAAGCTGTTACATTTTGAATGTTTGTATTGGCCATTAGTTTAGCAACCTAAAGTGTATTAACACATAACTATTCGTAAAACTTCTTCTACCTATTAAAACAGAAATGACTTGTCCAAGAAGCTTTTCGTCTAAGTGTAGTAGTAACAGCCCTGGCTGGGAGCTCTTGTCATTTCTAGCCCTTACATAATCCATGTTGAAGTTTAGGTTGGGTGAAAAACGGTCAGAGTCTGTTCTCCCTTTTCCTTAACAGGTGTAACTCAGTTCTGAGCTGTCCGTATACGTTAATGAACAGATGATTTGTAGTTCCCGTCTTTGTGGAATTGGTATACTCTACACCTAGGTTGAGCAACACTGGAGATGTCTGAATTTTGAAATAGCTGTTGAGTTATTTTAGCACGCTAAGTACTTGATGCAATGCATAAAAGGGCATAACGCGCAGTGATTTGTCAGTAGTGATGAGTATTTGTGTGCAGGGATTAGCACGAATGGTGCTCATAGAACTGTTTCCTCCCCTTGTTGCATTTTTCCCGTTCAAAATTGGGCAAGTGCAAGTTTATTCAGGAGCTTAAAGCTAAATGTGGACCAAAGCTGATTTTTGTAAGTGCTGTAGTATGGGCAGCTGTGTTGAAGGTTATGTGGTCTTGGGAATCTGCGCGGACTTTCTTTCTTTTTAAATTTTTCTTCTTTCTTTTTTTTTTCCTTTATTTTTTCCCCTTCTCTCATGGTTCCCAAATTACTTACACCAGGCAGATGCAATAAAATAAAACAAACAATGTTAATGTCCAAAGTTCTGTGCAGAACTGAATGGTTACTTGATAGTAAAGTTGGTTTTATCTTGCGAAGGAAATAGACTTCTCGCTGAAGAGGGAGAGTCAGTTGTAGTAAGAAGTACATCTTTGTTGTGAGTAATTCTTGCATATCCAATGTGGGGCTTCTTACCAAGACCCCTGCCCTTCTCTCTTCCTCTCTCCACCAGTCTTTCATGTTTTCAGCTGCTATTCTTTCTAGACACTCAAAATTGGCTTTCTTGGAAAATTCCTGTATCGCATCCTCTTCACTAAACCTAAAGTTCACTCTTTGACAGTAGCTTGAGGAAATGGGTGTGCTGGTACTTGTTACACCACTACCTGGGCTTCATGTGGTATAAGACAAGACAAGGTGCCTTGGCCATCTCTTCATTGCTTCCCGACTGAACTGCTTGATTGGATGTACAACTAAACTAGGTTTACCTAGTCACTAAAGTTTTTATTTGTCATGTATGAAATGGCTTTTTAGCCTTTGCAAGATCCAGAGCATAGTGTGTAACTACTACTCTTTCATAGAGACAATGGCACAGAAAGGCAAACCTAATTTAGTTGAGTGGAATCACTTCCAAAAATGCTCAGATGCAATTGGAAAATAGATCAAACTTGATCTGACTTCAGACAAGTTTCTATTTTATCTGTATGTGGTCAGTTCATTTTACCTCTGTCTTCTGAAATGTCCTATAGGACAGACAGTTAAGTTTGTGTTCAGTGTGTTGTTTCTTGCTGTATGACTTGACAATATTTTCCTGTGACACCTATCCCAGCTGCCTTTGGCTGCAAAATTTGTACTGCTCCAAACCTGCTGAAAGAGAACGTCTATAAACCTCCTGTTCCTACTTTGGAGCGTGATATAAGTTCTAGAGAACCTCCTTTCCTTCTGCCAAAAGGAAACACAAAACTGTTTGCACGGGTGTCGGAAACAAATGAAGAAGAACTGGTTTGTTGATTCCCATAGTCGGTCGGTTCCTTCTTCTCTTGCCGTGCTCTGTGCTCTGAAAGTTTGCGCGGTGGGCAAGCAGTTCCATGTCCAGATAGGCTAATCCTAACAGGGAGGTGACTACCAGCTAGCTTCAAAGACTCGTTTTGAGGATTATGATACACAGAAAAGAGTAAAGATGTAACGCTGCGAATGAACAGTTTACATTTATTAATAACATTTTAGCTATAGAGGGGAATGGATACATTAGAAACAAAACACATTACCTGGAAAAACTGTTGTAGGGTGAGTTTTAAACATCCCCCTGCCCTCCTAGGTGCATGGTTCTACTAAAAAACCTTAGCAACACCTGTATTAATTTTGATGTCTTGTAGGACAAACCAAGAAGAGAACAGGTAATAGCTAATTAAATTTCAAGCCATGGTATTCAACAAAGACTCAAAGCAGTAGAACTTTCAGATTGGATCCAGTTTGGCTGAGACAGAAGTTGTTCTGTTTTCCTCTGATTCAGTTTCCTACAACCAGTTTACCACTTAAGAGTGTGGAAAGTATTTCAGTTAAAAATTGGAAAAGTTACGTGACAGTAGACTTGCTGTATTGGATTTTGGCTAGAATGAAGCTTGTTCTGCTCATGTGCTGGAGCACAAGCAGGCAGAGATAAATCCTGTGTTCTCATGCAGAACATCTTGTGTAGGTGGAGAGGGGAAAAAAAGAAGTGGGACTAATAAACAAAGTGTTTTCTTTCTTCAGGGCAGTGATCCTTGAGATTCAACACAGCTTTAAAAATGGTTCAGTTGTAATATTTTGAACAAGGTTTCTTCTTTTAGGGGGACTTTTGTTTTTTAAATAATGTTACTAACCTGCAACAGACACTGAAGAAAATGAAGAAAATGTTTTGTTGCGTGACTGTTCTTCTTGGACTTGATAGCAGTTTCCAAACCCTGAAAGACACAGGGGGTCAGTTAAAATGTCAGATGGAGTCTTTAGGTGAATCTTGAGGAATGGGTAAAGTACAGGCTGTGTGTCCGAAGCAGTGTGAGCCAGAGCTGACATTTAGGTCCTTGCTCCTGATCCTGAGTGGAGCCAATCTCCAGCTTGATCTCCTTTGTTCCTCACCCACCTCTGTCCCTAGGTTTTAAACCTCCCTATCTGCCGAAATTGCCCTGATGCAATTACGTGTTGCTTAATGATTCTGAAATACCTTTGTGGATGTGTGTTATTTTTTTAGAAACGTAAAACAGGTATCTGCAAATATACCTTAAGGCAGTCCTGAACTCTTAGAGATATGTTAAAACAATCCAATGCAGTCATGTCAAAGAAACTTTTAAAATACGTGCCAAATGCTTGTATCATATTCTGCTTCGTGTCCAACAGTGAACAAAAGGTGCAATTGTTTAATTAAGAAAAGGAAAGAAAAATAAATAGTGCCTTTTCTTTAAGAGATTTTTACTTCAAATAATCCTTTGAGAGTGAAAGTTGTAGTTAGAAATCAGAAAAATGGTGTGTTTTCACCTAGGTTACATGATTTGTCCAGGTCATGATTGAGGCTTGAGGAAAGGCTTCGAGGTGTGACTGCTTTTGCACCTCCTAGTTAAAGTCTTGGCAATGTTGCAGCAGCTGTGATAACAGAATTGTGTCAATTCTAATTAAAAATCCATGAAATAAGATGGACTCTTAGAGGGATTTTAGGTGCAGGGAGATAAGCAGCACCTCCTGTACTGAAATTCTGTGTAACCACGCTTCTACCAGACCAGACCAATGGTGTCTTGTCATTATGATCTGTTTGCCTCTTGGAAACATCTCAGATTTTTATTTTCCCTGAAAGCACTGTGTTTTCAAATATATTCTCTGAACAGTGTTAAAAATAAGCACTACCACGATTGTGAATATTGTTCTGTTTTGCTTCAGTAACTATTTTAGGACTGACTGAGGGAACTGTTGAATGGTACCGGACTAATTGGGTTGAATTTTGTATTTTTCTCTGTTCTCTCTACAGGAGATCCATGTACAGTTTCTTCTCAGCTGGAGTTGGAAGAGGCCTTTCGGTTGTATGAACTAAATAAGGATTCAGAGCTTCTAATTCATGGTATGGTGACATTTACCGTATTGCTTCATGTTTATACCTGCGAATCAGTGGAATTTTACTTTGCATTATCTGCTCCTTTTGCACAGCCTCCTCACTTAGAGCCGGCTGTGGCTTTCTGTCAAGAGGGTGCTGAAGACCACGCGCCGTGCTTTTTAGCTGTCAGCACTTTGTCAGTGTTCTCTTACTAAATTAAGGGAAGAAAAAATACCTTGCTGTTAGTTTATTAATGAGGGACAACCCCTGTCTCTTTCATTCATTTAGCCCAAGTGCCTTTGTACTCTTGCTGGCAGCGGATGGCAGAACATAGACAGTGCAGTGTCCTACACTTTGTTATTCATAAGCATCTACACTAGGGCAAAAAAAAGTCAATGAGCTCCATTCCTGATGCCAGATTAGTCAGAAGTTTGAGTTTCGTAAAATTAAGTACTTTAGATCAGTTTTGAACATAATAACACCATGGCTTTGTTTGTGTCATTGTTCAGTTTTTATTTTTCTGGGGTTTATGCGTACTTTGGTAGCTTCTGCAGTGTATTTTTCTTACTGTTTGTCACTTTTTACAAGTAGAAGATAGATTTCGGTTTAACAGAGACTACAGCAGAAAAGCAGGGGATCATTGTAAAGAGCATTGGTGGGTGTGTTACCCTACGTGTCTTAACCTGGCCCTTCTCGGAGAGAATAGAAAAAATGTAGCTCACCATCAGCTCATCTGGAAGGAAGAGACAGCTTTTCAGCTTCCCGTAAAGACTTCTAAAAAGTGGAAGAAGAATGTAGTCTGTTTCTGTACATGTTTCACTGTTTATGTGTTACTTCAGTACGCTTTTGGATCTGCCCTTTCTCCATCTATTTTTGTGTTTGATAAAATTCTGATGAAACCAGCACCAGGGCTGTCTCTCCCCAGTCACACTTCTCTCTGGTAGTTACTGAAGCTAAATAAACAAACAAAAACAATTAAAAAAAACCCATAACCACTAATATATGCAAGGTCATAGTTTTTAGGATGCTGTAATAGATTATGTTTTTCAAATACTGACTGTGATTAGTCACATGAGAAACTAGAACCAATCCTTTTTTTTTCTTTAGGAAATAACTTGGTTTATTCTGCTCTTTAGCTCATCTTTCTCATGGGTGCTGTTATGTCCAGCACAAGAGTTTTGTGGCAGTTGTTCAGCTCATGTGCTCTCGGCTAAGATTTTGCTAAAATGAAGTTTGTGCTGGTCTTCCCAAATGGTTGAATGCTTTTCACAGGTCTTGTATTTAACCCAAGAATTTATTTTCTGTCAGAAATAAAAATTAATCAGAGGTTAATGTCTTTCTTGCAGTATTTCCTTGTGTACCAGAACGGCCTGGCATGCCTTGTCCAGGAGAAGATAGTAAGTAGGCATTTTATTTAAGTACAGAAAACCAGGAATTCAAATTTCCTGTTTTAGAAGATTTTGATATAGTTTGGCATCCTATACTTATGAATATTAATAATGCAAATCTTTACAAATTTAATATGTAAAAGGAATAGAAAGTCTTGCTAAACATAAATGTTGTTTGTCACTTCTGAGTCATTGTTAATAAGCATTTCACATTCCTGTTAACTATCCATGTCACTCTGCTTTCCTTGCTTTTGTCTCTTCTATCGTGACAGTTTTTTATCCTATTCACGTCTTTTTGGTAGCTGCCAGATTGCTGGCTGAGTAATCTGAGCAAAGGCTTGTAACCAGTGATAATGACTTGTCGTATCACCATTTAGAGATCTGTGGTTAATTCATTTTATATTGATGTTTAGGTACTATTAGGATTGTTCTCCAGAAACCTCAAGTTATGGTAGCTAATGTGCTAGACATTAAAGAGGTAATTTTCCCTCTGTCTTAAAGTTTTATAGAAGAGCACGTATATTTCTGCACACAGACATCTGCCAGTTTGATATCCAAGTCTCTGACAAATGTAAATGTGCATGCTTAAAAGTTAACTTTGGCAGTATGGGTAATGATGCTTTTTTTTCTGAAAAAAATGAGGTTGCAGACTGAATCAGCGATAGATTTGCAACTCAGTGTAGTTTTGTATATTCTAGTTTTCAGTTTTGGTTCCTGGCATGCCTCTAGTAATAAAAATAATAACAATAATTAAACCAAAGCAAAACTAAAAAAAACCCCACAGGGGCAGCTGTGAATCTAAAATACTGGAGGATTTGTGCAAGCAAATCCTAGAAATCAGGGCATGCTCCTGAAATTCACCTTCTTTCCTCCTTCCCTTTCCCCACAGCTCCCTGCCCCTAAGTTTAGGCAAGGTAGGTGCGTACTTTGCACACAACTGTTTGTATTGTTTGGACAATTCTTCACTCACTGTTCCTTTAACGCTGGAAAAGCAGAATTAACTTTGAGTTGACCAGGGATATCCTACTTTAAATTTTCTCCAAAATTCAAAAAATGAAAAGGATACTTAGAGTATTATGGTGCGTTTCTGTAAGGTGCGGGAGTGAAACTTCACTCTGCAAATCGTTCTACACAGAAACGTCCACGAGAAGATGTTGTAGTTCTGTGTTTATATTTTTCTGGGTGTAATCATATGTTTTTCCTCTTAGAATCCATTTATCGCCGAGGCGCCCGCCGGTGGCGAAAGCTCTATTGTGCAAATGGTCACACTTTCCAAGCCAAACGATTTAACAGGGTGAGACTTTTGTTGGGTACTTAAAACCACGGTACAGGGATGTCTTACTTTTGTTATTACCGTGTCACTGCCTTGAAAATTGTGAGGTAGTTTTGTTCTCACTTTGTTGTTTGTCTATAGTATGTAGGCTTTTGGTAACCCTGTAGTTTTGGGTAACTTAATCGTTATTAAATTAGAAGGAACTTAAAATAGGAAAAAAATGGTTGCAATTCACTTTACATATCCTCTGAAACTGTGATATCAATTATATAAATGCTCTCGTGTTCTCTTAAAATCTTCCCAGAGGGCAAACTCAAACACTGGCAATAGATGACTGAGCTGAAAGTACATTTTCTGTTCTTTAAGTTCTGGCAGTAAAGAAAGTCTGAACTTGCTTATGATGCGCAGGCTTTTCTTTCATGATTTTTAAACCAAAAGCTGAGATGTTTCTCTGAACAGACTGCTTATGATGACATGTAATCAAATGAAAATAACAGACCATTTGCAACATTTTCAAGAAGCAATGGTCAGATAGCCTTCTTGGTCCTTAGCTAATTATATCTGCTGTATTTAGAAAAAGCAACAGCAAAAGCCAAACCCAAAATATTTGAATAAGCCACGTTCCTTGACAGCTTCAACAATCTTTCCCTCTTTTTTCTAAGCTTAGTGTATTATGTGCTTAGTGCTCGAGAATGTCTCCACTAAACTTCATCCTGAGCATCCTTCATATCTAACTTCTGCTTATTTTTTTGGTTTTTTGTTTTTTTAACCCCCTCATGGTCAAAGGCTGTCAAGGCACCATAGTTGAATCATTTTCCACTGCTGCTGTGGTAGGCACCCTGTTTTCATGGATCTGTTGAGTTGTTCTGTGAATGTCCTTCAGTGAGCGGTGATACTCCTCGTTCCTGTTAGCTGGTGGTTTAATCTGTTGAAGCTTCTCTCCTGCCTTCCTCTGTTCAAGTGTAAGGACTCATCTACACCGAAAGACATCAAGATAAAAAGCAAATGAGCTCGGTCACAGCAGCCTGCTGATTGAGCTGCAATGCTTTTGACCTGGAGTTGGCTCACGCCTCTCCGGGTCTGTGTGCAGCAGAAGAAGCTGCCTGTGCCTGCACCTTTCCTTGTAGATGCACGCTTTCTGTACGGCAGTTGTGTTCAGCTGTAGTTTTTGAGGTTCTCTGTATTGAATCTGCCTGCTCGTTCTGAAGTTCTCAGCTAGAGACTCTTGCTATAGTGGCAGGTTCAGTAGGGAGCTCTCCGATCTTCTGGTTTTTGTTAATGAAAATGTGGCTGAATAGATCTTTATGCTTTTAAGATTTACTCTTTGATTGTTGTGGTGTTTTTTGATTTGTCATTCTAGAGAGCTCACTGTGCCATCTGCACCGATCGAATATGGGGCCTGGGTCGCCAGGGATATAAATGCATCAATTGCAAGCTCCTTGTTCACAAGAAATGTCACAAACTTGTCAATATTGATTGTGGCCGCCATACACTGCAACCAGTAAGTTGATCTTCCCTGAAAAGTTGTCTCAAAAAAACCCAGCAACCAACCAATCAAACAAGAACCTGGTTTATACAAACGGTTTTCAAACTACAGTATGCAAGTGATCACAGCAGCCAAAACATCGTTCTTTATGGTTACTGTGCCACTTGGCAAAAAAGTTTGGGATTCATTTAGCAGAATGGCAATTTAGTGGCAAGACAGGAGTCTAATTTTCACATCTGATACTTCTTCCTGTGTCAAATACAAATATTTAAGTGATATTTATCTCATTCTTCACTATGTTGTCGCATAGTGCATGTGTATCTATATACACACAGGCTATTTTACATCTTCAAAACAAGGTACAGGTAAAATAAATTCTCTAAATATCTTTTAGATTATTAGACTATTTCCATATTATGGAAGAGGAAGGTGAAGTGCAGAAGTTTTTGACTTTTCTCTTAAGAAGTTAAATCATCTTTAGTTCTTAAGTTCCAAGAAAAATTTAGATGATTACTGCTTCTGGTTTAATATCAAAAGCAGACAGCTACAAGTCTACATTTCATGAATTCATTTGACTAATAGATGTACTGCTGAAATACTTGAACTTTTCTGTCTCATTTCTCATATGCTATACTTTGTTGTACTAAGTTGTGAGTTCAGCAGCTTCTGGAAATGTGTAGTAACTTCTGGAAAATAGGCAAAATAAGGACTGCAGTGGTTTCTTTTATTGTGTATGGATTAGAGCATTACTTGAGTAATCAAGTTAAAAGTTAGATTATATTCCTCGGGGATCATTTATTTCATTTATTGTCTCTAAAATACCGTCTCACACTTATGAGTCTATTACAAAAATTCTTTGTGTATTTGCAGGAACCGATAATGCCTATGGACCCGTCGTCAGTGCATCCAGATAATGTAGAATCAGGTAAGATCAATAAGGTTTTTTTTCTTTAAATTACTGTAAGTTGCTGAGCCATGAATTTTGGGTTTAAAATTAGACAGAATTACTTAAAGTAGTTTAAAAAACCCTTCTTTGCTTTTTTCCATAGAAAAAAAAAAGACAGCTTCTTAATGCTAAGGGGGGTATAAATGTAAAAATTCCTCAGTTTTCCTTATCAGTTTAAGAAACTTGGCTAAAAAGGAAGACTTTAGGCTCTCAGTTACATTTTTTTCATCGGTGAACTGTGTACTGTAAATGGCCTGGTCAAGCAAACAAAAAATCCTTAACAGATTTAGCAGGGTTTCTACTGGATCAGTAGCCAAACAGATTCATTCTTGTAGCAATCAGAGTGATGGTCCTAACGACTGAATTGGGATATAGACAATAACCAGTCTGAAAGTGAAACAAACCACTGTTCTGCACAAGATTAACCTAAAGAGATCTCCAAATGTAATTACAGTGTTTTACATTAGCCGTAAGCGATTATTAATGCCGTATTGCAAAAAATTACTGTTTAGAAAGAAAAAATAACAGATTTAACAATTCTGAATACTTACAATTGATACATTTAAATTGTTTATCTCTCTGATTGATGTCTTGTGTGTGGAAATTTTCAGGCGAAAGAAAATATTGTTATGTTGCATCGGTCTAATAATTTTTCTTGCACCTCTAGTGATTCCATACAATCCCTCAAGTCATGAGAGCTTGGACCACGTTGGTGAAGAAAAAGAGGTAAAGTATCTTAACCATGCTAACTGTATTCAGAGATCTTAAACGCTGCGCCTCTCTCAGTTTCAAGATTTTAGTAATTTAACTTGTCACAAACAAAAACTAATACGTAAAATGCATTTGGGTTGCTTACTTGGGTGTATGCACGCGTGGCTTGCAAGCTGTTTTATTTTGAACCTTGAGCTGAGATGTGCTTTGATTTATAAAGTATTCCAAGCTTCTCCAGTTTCATTTGTTTCTTATCTGCTGAGTTTCTTCTGCTTTCTTTCCCCTCACATTCCTTTCCAGGACAGTGGAATTTTAAGAATAACACGTATTAATTGAGTCAGTTGTTTATATTAATTTCACGGTTTTATTTGAAATGCTAACTTCTACAGTTATTAAAATTGATGGGCCTGCTTACTAATTTCAAAGTATCTTCATCAATAGGCAATGAGCATTCGAGAAAGCGGCAAAGCATCCTCCAGTCTGGGCCTTCAGGATTTCGATTTGCTCCGGGTTATAGGCCGAGGCAGTTACGCTAAAGTACTGCTCGTTCGACTGAAGAAAACAGAACGCATTTATGCAATGAAAGTGGTGAAGAAAGAGCTCGTCAATGACGATGAGGTAGGAAAAAAGCTTTTCATCCGTAAATCAGGCAACTCTCCCATAGAGCTTCAGTGTCCACCAGGAGGTGGGAGCCAGGCTTCTGGGTCTGCAACACTAATTGAAAATTATACGTGGGGTTTCTTATCCGTACTGTACTGTAGAAAGCTCACAAGACAGATTTTGAGGTCTTCGCTGACAGACTGGTAGCTCACAGCTGCCCTCCTGTGCCAGTGGTTTCTCTTGTCGCCTCTGTTGTCAGTGTGTCCTCTTGTGATCGTTGCTGTCTGCAGCAGGGCTCCTGCAGCATTCAAGTTAACAAATCTGGCTTGCTTCGTGACTTTGGAGCAGTATTCCATTTATCTCCTATTACACTGGATTGCTGGGCCGAAAAAGAAATAGGTGGATTTGGGATTTCATGCTCTGCGACTTGTTGGTTTTTTTCATCACAAAGGAGAACTTGAAATGTTACTTTAATTGCTTTTTAAATCAGACTTCCATCTTAACAATTTGTAGCTCATACAGTGATTAGTGGAAACTAATCAGAAGTAGGAATATTAAACTGAGAAACACCTTTTGGTGCTGAAGATTTCTCTTGTGTCTTTTTAGGCTACTCTGAAAAGACTCAAGTGGTTTGCTGTCCAAGAGCTTTTGCATTTATTTCTTGGGCTGTCATTTTCTTTTGCATTTCTTGATGCTACTTTACATTTGTCTGCA
This sequence comes from Apaloderma vittatum, assembly GCF_000703405.1. Classification (NCBI taxonomy): domain Eukaryota; kingdom Metazoa; phylum Chordata; class Aves; order Trogoniformes; family Trogonidae; genus Apaloderma; species Apaloderma vittatum. Next base: position 14,840 of record NW_009734679.1, on the reverse strand, counting down.
CCAGCTCATCTTTTCTAAATGTGTATTTGTTCATTCCCAAGTAGCAATGAGGCTAAAAGTATAAGAGACTCAAGACAGGAAAAAAAAAAGTACACAAAACTGTCTTACTTCACAATGGAGAACTATATAATACGTAATTGATGATAAGGAAAACAAGGATGGCAAAACACTTAAATATCTTTCTGCTAATAGTCATTAATACTTGACCCAAGAAGTGCAACAATCCTTTTCTGAATGTCACTTTTCTTAAATAAACAGGATATTGATTGGGTTCAGACAGAGAAACACGTCTTCGAACAGGCTTCAAATCATCCCTTTCTTGTTGGACTACACTCTTGCTTCCAAACAGAAAGCAGGTAAAGGCCACAAGATAATATGAAGAGAGTCTTTTTCAAAAAATACGTCATACTGTCAGGCATCTCAAAGGCCTATTTATAACCATGAAGTGTTAGGTAGGTAGCAAAAGTCAAAGTACCGTAGCATTTTAGGAGCAAAAGGCCATGTTCATCATCTGAGTTTTTCAGATTGAGAAGTTGGAAAAGAAAAGGAAGTACTGGTAGGTATGATAGGAAGGTTCTGGACAGGAGGAGAGGTGCAGCTAGCAGAAAAGAAAAAGCTTAAGAATGAGGTAGTTGACAAGTTAGACCATGAGTCAAAAAGGGTTTAGGGAGAGAGAAATGAGAAGTACGAAAATGAAGGTATTTATCTCAAACTTGCATGGGCTCTCTGAATATGAGTCTCTGAGCAAGACATCAAAAATAGTAGCTGAATTTAAAAAGGAGAACAGAGTAATAGAGATGAAAATTACTATGTTCCTCTGTGTGTGTGTGTGTGTGTATATATATATATATATAAGAGATTGCAGTAGATTAATAAATAATTATTCTATACACTAATAATACTCAGTATGAGTATAAAATACTGCATATTTAAACATCCTTGCTGTTTGAAAAGGTGACAAGAGGAAAGTGGAAAAAAAGTGGAAAGTGGAAAAAAAGAGTATTTGTAATATACTAGTAGCACTAACAACAAACAAAGGAAATTTAAGGCATCAGGAAGGAAAGTGAGAAATACGGGGTTTTGGGTGGGTTTGTGCGTAGAATATTGATAGAGTCACATACCTAGTAATGACAAGCAGTAGCTGTAATGGATTTGGGACATGGGAAGGTTTACTTACTTTCCTTTAGCAATAAAGGAATTACCTAGAAAAACTTCATATACTTAATTTGGGAATTTATTCAAAGGGAGGGAGAATGGTGAAACCAGCCATATTACCAGAGAGATGGGAGGAGGTGAACTGACATTGTTCAGTAACAGATCTGGAACATCTCAAACCTCTTTCAGCCTTGTATACAATTATTTTTAACAAATTCCTGTGTGTTTCAGGTTATTCTTTGTTATAGAGTATGTAAATGGAGGAGACCTGATGTTTCACATGCAGAGACAGAGAAAGCTGCCAGAGGAGCATGCCAGGTATGTCTAATTCCACATTTCTTGCAGCAGGTTTTCTGACATGGTGCAGTAGTGCAGAGATTATGATGATGAGCTCGCAAATCCTCTCGCTATGTTAAGGATTTAAGAAATGTGAAACTGCATCCTCACTCCAATGCTGCAAGCTACCATATTTTTGTTTCAGGGAGGAACTGTCATAGGAATTGTTTGTATTAGCATTACCATCGATGACTTCAGCCTGATTCTGATTTACTTTTTTGTCTCTAGAAAAACACTACCATGGTATTTTTTAAACTGTCTAATGATATCAGTGTGTTTCTCTTAAAACAACCGCTACCAGCTGTCCAGGCAAATGCTGAGTTCTTGGTGCATATGCTTCATCTCAGATGGTGAGATGAAAGGGATGATTTCAGTAGACATTAATATTAATTAAAAATAACTTTTGACGTGACTGTGGATAGAAATATTGGTATGATTATAGACAATTTACCCATTTCTCTGATAAAAATAATAGAATAAATGGGATTACATTGGAAAAATATCACACTACCAAGACTATATTATTTGTGGTTTGGAGTTTTGATTGAGTAATCAATATCTCTTTCTACACTAGGTTTTATTCTGCTGAAATCAGCCTAGCATTGAACTATCTACACGAACGAGGGATAATCTACAGAGATTTAAAACTGGATAATGTGCTATTAGATTCTGAAGGGCATATTAAACTCACAGATTATGGCATGTGCAAGGTAAGCTCTAGTTCCTTGTTAACCAATAAAACCAACAATTAAGAAATGGTTGTAAATTAGAAGATGCAGACACTTGAAAACGTGGAATTTCAAGGTGTTCATTTGTACACAGTGCAAACAGGCTGTATATTCATTTCACTTCTAAAAATGGAGAAAAGAAAAAAGAATACAGAAGTGCACAGACTGCTTATCTAGGCTGTTTTTGTCAAGCTGCTCTGTCAGCTTGACGTGGAGCCTGTGAAATAGCCAAGATAGCTTCATGCCAAAAAGAGGAAGAGGTTGAAATGTATCAGTGACTTGCTCCCACTTGGATTCCCATTTTCTCTAGAAAAACTTTATCACTGTGGAGCATATTTGACTTTGCTACGGAATTGTCATTATGTTGATTCATTGGAACTATTTTAAATGCTACAGTTTTAGCTAAGCAACTGAAAAACATAAAATAACACAAGTTGGAAAAGTCCTCAGGAGGCCTAATCCACTCTCCTGCTCAGAGCAGGGTGAGCTACGAGATCAGGCCAGATTACTGAGGGATTTGTTGAGTTTGGTCTTGAAACCTTCCAAGAATGAAGCCCTCACAGCTCCTTTGGGTAACCTCCCCCCATGCTGCATCCTGTGCTTTTCTCTGAAGGGCTTGTCCATTGCAACACCTCGGTCATGTAAACTGTTCCACCGTGTCCCAGTTAGTCCCATTTGTGGTGGAGCTTACCAGTTAAAACCTTAAAAGACATCATCATCAGGTGTGAGATGTCCTCTTGAGACTCTGGCTGTGACTTCTATTTCTTCTGAAGCAAGTAGTGCTTTGTCTTCATTTATGTACAGGTTTAAGTATAGTTTTACTAAAACAAAAGCTGTTTATTCATGACACTTAAACTAACTCAAAGTTCTTAGCAGAGCAAGAGTTTTGGCTGACTGTATTTTCTTCCTATGCTTTCTTAAAGGAGGGTCTGAGGCCTGGTGACACAACCAGCACATTCTGTGGGACTCCAAACTATATTGCACCTGAGATTCTCCGGGGAGAGGATTATGGTAAATTTAATTTTTCACTGCTATCATATAACTTTCACCTTCTTTCTCACTTATTACTTAAGTACTTCTTACTCAGGCTTTTTAGCAGTAGAAAGTGTACATTTTCATTAGACACGTGATCTATGCATTTCAGATCCTGTCTGAAAAAGTCAATAAACCCTTCAAAGGAAAGATGGAAAACACCACACCAAGCAAATGAGATACCTTGCCTTCCACATTTTAAATTCTTTTTGTCAATCTTGAAGAATAGCTTGAGTCTTCCAAATTTATTATTGTTTATTTTAGATAGTACTGACTGTATATTTGGCAGTCTTGAATTGTGTTCAGTTTTGGAGCCTTATATTTGGCAGCAATGATAAATGCATTGCAAAGGGCCTGGATAGTAGTCAACCCTTTCACAAATCTCAGTGTTAAAAATGAAGTTTTCTATGTAATTGCTTGTTCAAGGAGTCCACAAGATTCCAGAAGCAAGAGATGTAAGAGAATACAGAGAAGGCTTGCTCTGTGTGTTTCCTGTTACTTACTTTTACTTCCTAAGCTTCTAATACTGTGCCAAGCAAACTGTTGGTCTGTTTTCTTCCTTTGAGACTTTAACAAGTTCTACAATTAATTCCTATTAAAGCAAAAAAAAAGTATTCTTTTTAATCTACCATCTTACTTTAATCTACCATCTTCCATTGAATGTATATCAGACTGGCTTGACATCTTCCTTCCTTACCACAAACTCTCTAAGCCAACCAGAATATAGCAGTCCCAGCCTAGCTACTGGATTTTTTTTTTTTCTTTAGCAACGAATAGTGGAATAGATACATTTAGCCCCATAAACAACTGCCTGGCTACTTTTAGAAATCACATACTTCCTTCTTGTCCTTATCTCCTGCCCTGGACAACCAAACCCCTGTTGATTAGTAATGACTAGGCTTAATTATTATCTGTACCTTTGTTAAGGTTCTAATGCCAACCTTTAAACTTTTTGCATTTCCTTTTCTTTGTACTTTCTCTTCTGTTGCACACATAACTAACCAAGTAATGTCTAGTTCAGTTGTTACCTCTCCTCCGTTCAGTTAAGCAGGAAGACTGGCAATACTTGCATTGTCGAATTAATTCTTTCTTCTCAAAACATGTCTGTCTTTAGCTCAAAAGTGTTGGTAATTTTGCTCCTAAATACCTTCCATGGTGTTTTCTCCTTTGAATTCCAGGCTTCAGTGTAGACTGGTGGGCGCTTGGTGTACTTATGTTTGAAATGATGGCGGGCCGGTCACCTTTTGATATTGTTGGGAGTTCTGACAATCCTGATCAGAACACAGAAGATTATCTTTTCCAAGGTAAGTACCGTGAGCATTCCTACGCTTGAGCACTTTGTTTTTACTTACCTTTAATCTAACTTTAAAGATGGAAAGGCTGATACAAACCTTGTTTTCTTGCAGTAATTTTGGAAAAACAGATCCGAATTCCCCGATCCCTTTCTGTTAAAGCAGCAGGTGTTCTGAAGAGTTTCCTTAACAAGGTAGGAACTAGAGGGGACTATTAAAGACCTATTCTAGATATTTGTCTTAAAATCTGAAGCTGTGGATTATCAGGCTGAGATCACAAGTAAATTTCAGATTGAAAAGCACAGAAATGCTCCAAGTGATTTCTTTAATCCGAGGAATTGCCCAAGTTTATCAGATTTGTTTTGGTTCTTGAAGAGAAGCAGCGAAGCAAATGGCTTTGACAGCTTCCGGTGACTTCATCGAGGGAAATGCAGTGGCACTCCACGCTCACTGTTTGCTGCTAACTAGCCTGAGAGTCAGAAGGTGCCTGTGTGGCAGTGGACTAGTCTGAGCACATGACGGCCTTTATGTAGTTAGATGAGTGGGGAGAAAGAGATAGAGGAGAAAACAGGTTTGGTTAAAGGCTTACATGTATTCATGCCTGTTTCAAACAGTAAATTGGAACAGTTTCCAAAATAAATAATGCTAACTTAGTTCTTCAGTGTCCCTTGTAATTCTGCTGTTTCATTTCTCATGGAATTTGTAACATTTGTATTTTTTTCTTGTATGGGTCAGGGCACCCACTTAGAAATGTTTTCTTCCTGGCACAGGATCCAAAGGAACGTTTAGGCTGCCATCCTCAAACAGGATTTGCAGATATCCAGGGACACCCGTTCTTTCGCAACGTTGATTGGGATCTGGTACGTGAATGCCCACCAGCTTGGCTTATTTTCTTTGTATACCGTGATGGCTTGACAGCTTGTTTGGAGCATGAGATGATGTAAAAACTTTAAAAACCTTAAGCTCTTAACTTAGAATATACTATGATGACAATACAGAATCTTTTAACCCTTTTCACACAGTAAGTACAGTAGATTAATAGAATGATTGTAGAAAGTATATGAAAGAAACTTGACAGTAAGTTCCAGCCCTCGTTTAAAAATAATTCAGCAGATCGTACCTCATTCTTGGTGTCACTAAGTGCATTTCTTCTTAGATGGAGCAAAAGCAAGTGGTGCCTCCATTCAAACCAAATATATCTGGAGAATTCGGTCTGGATAACTTTGATTCCCAATTCACCAACGAACCTGTGCAGCTCACTCCAGATGATGAGTAAGTCATGTAGAATTTAAGATGTTCTGATAAGTCAGTGAAGGAGTTAGAGAACTTCATTTAATAGCTGTAGTTGTAGTACACAGAGTATATGTAAAGCAGTAATTAACATTTTTCTTGTGTTAGCTTGGAGAAAATGCTGTTACGTGTCTTTATGGTAGACCTGGTATGGCTGGATTAAGTACTGTATTCTCACAAAAAAAAGTTCAGAGAAGTTGCTATTGCAGGTGCAGTATGTATCACATGCTAATGTTTTGGAAAGTTTTAAAACTGCACACCTTGCAGGTTTCCTTGTGGGGAGAATAAGTACATGGTAGTAGTCCAGTCCCTGCTTCTGGGTGGTTTTATGTTCTGTTACTATTACAAGGACTAAGGGGAAAAAAAAAACCCAACACACACACCAAGAAAAAAAATATTAACTGCAAGAATAGAGAGGGACAAAGGGGAAAACTTTTCAATTGCAGCTCAGCATACAGGTCTAAATTTTAAGACAAACTCTGGGTTGATATTGTTACCTTTTAAATTTTGCTGAGCTGATGTCTGTTTTTTAATCTTAATAGTGATATTGTAAAGAAGATTGACCAGTCTGAATTTGAAGGCTTTGAATATATAAATCCTCTTTTGATGTCAGCTGAAGAATGTGTCTGAATTCTCCTCTTGTGGACTGTGCCAGTTGTTACTCTGTTTGTTTCTGCATGGATAAACATCTCTTCATTTGGATGCGCTTGGATAAAACGAGTAACTGAACACCCTACCCTTGCCACCTAGTGTGAATTACTAATTTTTTTTTTGTATTAATTGTTGTTCAGGTGAACCTTTGTCTGCCAGATGGAAAATGTTAAACTTTACAACAGCCTTGCCAAACTTGAATTTTAATATAGAAGTTGGTCTCTGGGTCTCCTGACTGAACCATGGGGTCTGGCTGTATGATCTGCCAATACAGCCTTCTGATAAAGATGTATTGCTTTAAGAATGCAAAATACATTAGAAGATGTAATAAAATACCATTAGAGGACTTTCATTTTTCCAGAAAGACAAGACCTTATGACTTGTATAGTTCTAAATCTCTTCTCTAAACATCTGATTTCCCTGTTCTCCTAGACTTAAAAGTTAGAGCTATGTTACTGCCCTTGAGACTGAAGTGGCAGCGAGGAGAGCAGATTTTTGAATGGAATAGGTCATGAGTGGCTGCTTTCATAGGGTGTATTGATCCTATCCCAAAGGAGGCGGTTAACTCAATATTAGAATCTGTAGACTTTGCTCTAAAATGATATGCTAGCCATTGTAGGCTGATCCACAGCGAGTGCCTTTCTGAGCCTGTCCCTTTCAGTGGGGGTTGTACATGGTATGAAGAGTCAGCTTAAATAAATGGAATTCAGTTCACACTTTAAAACGTTAAAATTTGTAGAGTGTAATTTAGCAGTAATGGGCAGCTAACACTGACAGATGTAGAACCTCATTCTATTATTTATTGTTTTTACATTTGCTGTCTTAACTGCATCAGAACTGCGTACATTACAGCTCTGGCCTAGATAAGGGCATTTGTCTCCCTCTTTTTCCCCCCCCCGCCCCCCAATCTTATTGCCATATGTTTGGAAACGCATACAGCTTTGCCAGTGGAAAAAGCACATGTAGGGGAAAAATAGGTGCTGTCCACAGTGACTCCTGTAACTTCCACTTACAGATGGTGATTTGTAGTCACAATCAGACCTTAAATGTTGGTAGTAGACTCAAAGTTAATAGTAAAGCAACTGCAATAAATTGGAAGGACAGTTCAAACTAGGACTTTAGTATGTGTGATTCTTACATTTCACATTAGTAAGCAGTGTATTATACAGCACAGATATTTTTAGTGTTTAAGGAATAGTTTTGAATGTCTTAGGCTGAAGAAATGCCAAATGTACCACTTTTTTTTTTAATTATTATTATCTTGGGGAAAAGGGATTAAGAGACATTGAAGAAAAGAATCCATGTTATGTAAGTAAGAGCTGTAAGGCAAGCTAAGCGTTACCGAGAGCAGATCTAAGTGTCTGTGAGCACAAGTTAGCAAACCTTGTCTGAAGCTTTTGCTAAGACTCCTGTTTGGTCAGTGTATCTCTTTGAAAAGCCTTGTATGGCAACACTGTAAATTCCTAGCACAAATCTTCTGGTGTATGTTTGTTCACTTACATGTTGGCTTCAAGGAGAGAGATTGCACAAATACATAGTAGTGTCACAGTGTGGTATTTAGTTCATATTTTTCTTTGCAATGTGATTAGGAAACCCTGAAGCATTGGGCTGAGTTCTCAAAACTGGGAAGTGTTTGGAGGGGCCTCAGTTTCAGGGAAGCATTGAACCTCTGCACTGTTAGCAAGTCAGCTTCCCTTAAACCCAAGTTGTATGTCTTCAAATGTGAAATACTGGAGTAAACCTACTTGTAAAGAGCAGACAATAACTTCAGCACATTTAGTTCACGTCAAGCAAACTGCTTACATGCAATTTTAAAATTGTGATTAATTGCCTAGCCTCTGACTTCAACACCCGCATGACTAGTTTAGACATCCAGGACTTAACTGATATTAAACTTGGGAGTTATTTAAAGAAAACAAGAAAAGCCTTGTCTCTACAGTGGCTTAATTGCATATGGCATATTAAGTAAAATGGCTTTATGTAAGGAAGGGCATTTCTGCTGTTCATCACAGAAGAGTAATGGAGTAAAATACTGTCTTTTGTGCTTACAGCGAAAGCTAAAGGTTTTTTTTGTAGATAATGTCACTGAAAAGATACTTCTTACATATCTAACCATTAAGAGTGTTGCTAACTGACATCTTAAATGACTGTAAATTCATTTTTAAACACTAATTTTCTCCAAAGTGCCATGATATTAAGAGGTTTTTTCCATTGTTAAGCATATAGCAACTGTCATCAATATTCAGAAGGGAATTGCGTGTAATCAGTCCAGTGCAGCAGGCTTTGTCTTTTGGAGAAAGTGTCTGCATCAGAAGCATGACGTATTTATGTGGAGTAACCTCCTTTTTGTATTCGAGTTGGATTCTTATGGGTGCTCTACTAGTTAATATTGTAACTACTATTTTCCTGTTTCATACGGAATATGGTCTTGAACGTTGTTGTGTAATCATTCCTTTTATTTGTGCATACTTTTTACTTTAAATAAAACGTTTATACTAGGCCTCTGCGTGTTGACCTCCAAAACAAATACGGTGAAATGCTGGGCTTTGCTTGGGATTGTCACCTGACCCTTAAATATCTGGGTCCCACAGGAGCGTTGTTCTCGTCTTTTAACTCCTGTTAGAAAACAGCACTGGGATAGACCTCAGCACCCTCGTAAATACCGTCCTCAGCCTGTGCTCCCCAAGCGCGTCTCAGAATGGAGGCCCCTCTCCCATGTGCTTCCCAGGCCGTCGTTCCTGGAGCCCCACGTAGAGAAAGCATCCTTGTAGGTTCTGTCTTTGCTTCCAACACCAGCGCTGAAACAAAAGTTGGTGAGGCTTCAGTCAGCTGTGGGATACAGAAAGGTTCAAGTCAAATGTAAAATGCGATTCTAGCTTGCTTAACCAAGGTCCTCTTTCAACTGGAGCTTCTAAGACGTCATCTCAGCTGCCGGCGCTGGGGCTGTGGAGCTCAGAGCAGCGCGCTCATCTGCTGCGCTTACTTCTGCATCATTTCTTTCTTTGTTTCTTGAACTCCTCCCCCACGTTCTCTTAGATTTCTGCCGTGGAGGGCAAGGGCACTTACCCCATATACCCTGCTACGGATGCAGCATTTTAATATATCTATATTTCACTGTCTGTGTATCTATATTATTTTAAAAGAGTTTTCCTCTTGCGATCTGGCTGGTTATTAAAAGTATGTACCGGCAGTCCTAGGCGAATGCCGCAGATGGCTGCATATCTTAAATGCTTAACCTCCCCCCACGCACGCTTCTTGTTTCTGTTCAGTTTGGTGGCCAACTGCTCTCGGCTCAGTCTGAGCAATTGTTTATGTTAAGACACGCTATAAAATAAATTAATAGCTTGTTTTATATATATATATATATATATATACACACACACACACAATACCTTAACTGGTAAGCATGCATCCTCGCGTTGTGATGGATGGCATAAGCAGTTTAAGCAAGAAAGGTATCGGAAATTGCCTAGAGATTAATGATGTTTCCTGGAAGGAGGGAGGATGGGGACTAGAGCCCCTCTTGGGGAAAAGGGATTTTATAGCTTGTGTTTTCTTGAGAGGAGTTCCGTTAACATTTATTTTAAGACTTTTTTACTTGCCTAAGATAAAGGGATCTGAACTGCATACTTGAAATGTGTGATCTTACCATTTAATCACCAGCGATTAAAGGCAGAGAAGCCTCTACCTCCTGGATCTGTTTGGCTTTTGCAGGAGGTGGGCTTTTTCAGGCATAAATAGAATCGGAAATCTGTTGCGTCCACATTTGATTTCTAGGCTTGAACAAAGTGTCTGGGCTTATGTGTTGGGTGGTGAAGCATCTAGCTGAACAGAAGTGGTTCTGTTTAGCTTCAAACCAGGACACAGCTGAATTTTTGACCGTGATTTTAGATACAGAAACTAAGTCATAGCTCAGGTTCTTCATTAGCTTTCATGTTTTGTACAGAAATGTTCCCAGAGTCACTTGTTCTGGAAGACGTGGTACATGCTGAAATATATCAACTTCTCGTGCTTTTGCTAAGATCTGTAACGGGGTGTCTAACACGGTCCCTTGTCTGTATTACTTTATTTGTCATAGCAGCTGTCACAAGAGTGGTCTTAAGTGTTACAAGTTACCATTAAAAATCACCACTAAAATTATGTTTTCTTTAAAATGCACAAGCTAGTATCTTCAGAGAAGAAAATGCATTGGGTTTGGGTTTTGTTCAGTGTTAGATTGTGGTCTTTGGCATCTTTAGAGACTGTATATGGAAATCGGGGGGGGTTTTGAAAGTGCTTCTTTCTGTAGAAACCTCCCTGTTCATAAATATGCAACTTGAATCTTGCTCATAAAACTGTGACAAAGTTCTTTACACGCTTAGCAGTTCGGTGCACAACTTTGTATCTGTGTTAACCAGCTCAGCTGAAAAATCATTTTATTTTGTTTTAATATGGTACTTGGCACATCACTTTATCTGCAGCAGTTAAAAGGATTTGTTTTTACTTGCACTTAGAAATGCAGATTAGTTTGTCTTGCTTGCCCCTCGTCCTTGCGTGCGAATGGAAGAGGTATCGACCCTATCGACTGTCAGAGGTGGCCTGCGAGGAATTCAGTGGAGCATACGTGTGGGCAGGATGAGGTTTACTCTCTTCTTTAAACAACCGCTTTTTTGCTTCATTAAATTTCTGTAGCTCTCTCTGGTTTTGACTCTGTCCTGCTTGGTATTATTTTAGAAATATATAGAGTAAAAATCATACTCTCTAGGGAGCTGTTTGGTTTCCCATAGAGTATTATACATCGCTAATTATTTTAACTGAAAACTGAACTTTTGTGCTTACTTGAATTGTAAGTTTTAATAATTTTTCTTCCTTAGACTAAGGACAAAAAAATTCTGCCTGGGCTGTCTGGGTGTTAAACCTAAGGTGTTGAAACCAAGTGGTGAAGGTGCAATTTTAAGACAACCTTAAACTTCTCGAAAATTCAGGGTCATTAATAATAAAATAAAGATTCTTCCTAGGCTGTGTTAGTGCAATTTATGACCTTGTGCAGAGGTCTAACAGGGCTTAGTCGCACAGTGTCTTTGGAACTGCTTTTCACAGGCTACAGTAGAAGTTGTAGGCAGAGTTAACATCTTTTTTTAGATGATCCTCTCCCTACAAACTTTGTCTTACATTGCCTGATTATTGTAGCTCTATAGCAACACTCTCATTACAGCACAATAGTTACCAGAATTTGCAACATGAGATGGAAAATGTGCAGCAGAACTTGAAAAGCCCGAATCAAACAATGCCACTGAATTCCTGAGCTTCCATGACATCAGTAGGTCTAATAAAAGATGTAATATCTGCCTACATACGTTGTTTTCCTTACATCCATAGATCAGTCCAGCTCTGGTTTTGCATTTTATTTCAGTAAATTTAAAATGGAAATATAACACAGTGTGTTTCCCTGATTGGTATTTGAAGAGATTTTTTTGTTGGATCCTCAAAGGGTGTCTGGACAATTGTACTGCAGGTCTCCATCTTTCAGGATCAGCTCCAAAAGCTGGTAGCTTCAGAAATCTTGGTTTATTCTGCTCTGTTGTTGTGGCTTTTAAGCACACTTTGTATCTGCTGAATAAATCAGTACAGGGTGTTAGTATTTTTCAAATGTGTTCACTTTTCTATGAAGCTATTTGTTGTCTCACCCTGAAACATTTTATTGAAGAAAAATGAAGAATTAAACAGACAACGAAATCAAACACGAATGCACTTCTGCATGTTCTCCATCCCTTTCCTCCATCTGCTGGCCCTGCGCAAAAGCAGTTCACATTTTTGTGTAAGGCTGGCGCTTGTACTCCGGCAGCTGCTTTGCCTTGTGTTGTTTGCTTAACTGTAAATGGGGGGAAAATACCAATATTTGTAAAATCCTGCTGCAGAATCATTGCGTGAAGCAGTCCTCTTTTCTGTCTCTGGCCGAAAGTGCTGCAGAAGCATTTGATGTAGCAGCCAGAGTGAGATGATGCTTGCACAGTCCTGCGTAATTGTGTTGCTGCAGGCTAAAGAATAACATTTATGAAAAGCACCAGGGTACTATTCCACATTGCTGCGCAACGCCAGAATTGATTTAAACATGTTTATAACACGTCCCTGCTTTGAACAGCACAGACAACAAGCCTAGATACAAAAATGCATATTGAGGTGCAACAACCAGTGGTTATTAACCACTGCGTGTTGCTTGGATCAGATGCTGTTGGGTGCCAAAAGTAGGTTAATGGTCCAACATCCATGAAATTTCCTTAAAAATACACAAATCCTATTTGTGGTGAATCTCAAGTGGCTGCAAAATATGGAGGTGTGAGTCCCGGTCATCCTTCAGCTCATGGAACTTAAATAACGTGTAGAGGCTGACGTTATTATAACTCTATGTTTCGGGTGCGATTCTGCTGCTATGGAGGAGTTACACAAGTCTGGCAAAAGTCGCTGAGGAGCAGCAGGATACACATAAGGAAGGAAAAAATGCCCTCCCCATAATGGTAGTAGTTATTAAGATAAATGCTCCCTGAGGAAAGGCCGAGTCAATCTGTTGTGGTTTACAATAAAAAAAAGAAGAACTAAAATGAGGATGAAAAAGGACAAATAGTAGATTATTAAGAGGGGGAGGGAGGGAAGGGATTACATTTGTCCAATAATTTTGTTCTTCCCTCATAGTAAACCTTGGTTCCAGTTTTTGTGAAGCTTTTATCTCTGCTCTGGCCTACATGGAATGGAAGGAATTTATGCCTTCCCTTCTCTGTTTTCTCCAGCCCATGAAAAGAGAAGTTATGTTTTTCTATCCCTAACCCTAACCTAAACCCTAACGACAACCTGCAACCCCTAACTCCACCCTTAACCCCAACCTCTAACCCCAGTGCCCTAGGGGTGAGCGTTAAGGGTTGGGCAGCTGCAAAAAAGAGCACACTTAATTTTAAGTAATTTGGAGGTTTACATCCCTTGAGAAAATTAAGGCTTCGTTTTGGTACCCCTTTGTAGGAAAGCCTTCTGACTGAGGGTGCTGCAATATGGCAAAAATCCAACAAAAATCCCTGCTGTTACACCACCTTCAGCTGAATGTAAAAATCGAAGTTGTGCTCTGTTTCAGTTTTTATTTTCCTCCATCTGTACCTTACCTGAATTCTTTAACAATAGAAAGGTCAAGTGGTTTTCTTCAGGTTTCAACAAATAAATATAACCCCTGCTGTCTTTGTCACCACAGTTATCATTAAAAGCCCAGGCACTGTTATTCATGCAGTTATTCTAAACTCTATTCCACTACTTAAAGTGTAGAATAAAACCAATTTATTGGTTTTGCAACATAAAGCACCATGGCACTAGCTGCTGTACAGACACAGAGCAGGATAGCTCCTACCCAGAGGTGTGACGACAGCGACAAGGGCAAGACCCGCACGCAGAATTAACATCGATAATCCCAGATCGCTCCGTGCCCAGCCATCACCAGACACGCAGATACTGTAGAGATTGCAACTGATGCGGTGTTTAAAAAAAAACAGTTCCAAGATGGTTTGTGAAGCAGCTTTACAGTGATTCTCGGGGGGGCCCTCCACCAGTGGACCCGGAGGAAATCTGAGCGCGGCAGAGGTGTGAAGTCAAGGATTAAAGGCGAGCGGGTGCTCGGCAGCGAAGCGCGTGTTGTTCCCTCCGAGCTAATCCTGGCGAGGCGCTGGGAGATGCCGGGGCAGGGAGCCCGCTCCCCGCAGGCACCGCCGGCCCGGCTGAGGCGGTGCCTCTCGGGGGGGCCCTCCACCAGTGGACCCGGAGGAAATCTGAGCGCGGCAGAGGTGTGAAGTCAAGGATTAAAGGCGAGCGGGTGCTCGGCAGCGAAGCGCGTGTTGTTCCCTCCGAGCTAATCCTGGCGAGGCGCTGGGAGATGCCGGGGCAGGGAGCCCGCTCCCCGCAGGCACCGCCGGCCCGGCTGAGGCGGTGCCGGGGGGTTGTACAACTGCCCCATTTTCCTGCGCTGTGCTTTTAGGCTCACGTTGCCTCAAAATACGTAACTGTACGGGATGAAACGCAACGGCAAATTGGATTGTGCCTTAATCTCTCAGCTGAAGTGCTCTTTACGAAGACGGTGTGAACCACAAGGCTTTAGGCTCCTCGCACACAGAAGAAACTTGTAATAGATAAAACTAGTTGTACAAAGCCTGAGCGGTCCCTGAAGAGCATCTTCCCCTTCGAGCAGCAAGCCTGGGGCAGGAGAATGGTATCCGCAGAGCGTCCCAGCAGGGCTCTCCCACCCTCTGTGAAACCTTCTCCTGCGCTCTGGCTTCTCTGCGCTCCCAGCGCCGCACGATGAGCCCCCGCACTGGAAGGAGAGGTCTGTGAAACCGCTTCGGGCACA
>NW_009734678.1:0-14272 GCF_000703405.1 Apaloderma vittatum | reverse complement strand
TATATTATATATATATTATATTATATATTATATAATCTCTAAATTAGTGCATATATTTATTTCCTATTCATGCTCCTCTCTTAACTGGGAGAAATAATCCCACTAGGTAGCAGTGATAAGAATAAATGTCAGTTTTCTATTTCTGACATTGAAATAACTTTTTGCTATGCCTTTTGCTTTAAGCAGAATGAGAACTTAATATATTCAGAAATGACAGGGTTAACGATCTTTCACTGATTTGTTTTCTCCAACTTCAGTCATTATTTAATGTCCAATAAGTACACAGAACTGTAGCTCCTAGCAGCTGACTTGGCTAATTTTAAAAGAGAAACTGATCTTTATCTAACCATATTCTGAGTGAGGGTGTTTTAATTCCACTGAAGGCTGGATGCCTCTTTTATTGGCACCTTTACTCTCCAAGACTGACATAGAAAGCATCCTGCTGTGTAGTCATATGAGAGCAAAACAAAGGTCACTGGAGAGTTAGGGCTCCCACAAGTGCACACATTTTGACAAAGTAGCAGAAAGTTCCATATGAAGCTCTGTTTTTATCTCAATGGAGAATTTCAACCTAAAAACATACTCAAAGTTTCATATAATATTTATATTAGTATTTCTATGCCTGTTTGCATTTTAAGGACTTTTTGAAATGCTGCCTGTAACAGTTTTGTTTTTCAATTTTTCCAGTTTAGGAGAATGTAGATATTACATATATACATGTCTATATTAAGAAAATTAATCAAATTCATCAGATATAATCTGATAATTTATAAGCAGGAAACTCAATTGCACCTTCAACTATGAAACTACTTCTTTGCTAAAATAATTATTCTGATTAGGAGTGAAAGGGAAAAATACCATCTCCAAAATGTAGGTTTAGTGCCCAGTCTGCAAACAAGCATGGAAAAAGAAGTTTAAAATAT
Source organism: Apaloderma vittatum (assembly GCF_000703405.1). Taxonomy (NCBI): domain Eukaryota; kingdom Metazoa; phylum Chordata; class Aves; order Trogoniformes; family Trogonidae; genus Apaloderma; species Apaloderma vittatum. Next base: position 13,349 of record NW_009734678.1, on the reverse strand, counting down.
AAGAAAAAAAAAAATTTTGAAAATGAGAATATAGACAATGAATTTGCAATTGATCTAAAATTTGAAACAAAACTAAGCGAACTAACAACACAAATAATGATGAAGGATAAATATAGACAAACATAATTAAACATAAACCAGACCTGTGTGAGTGCTATAAAATACAAAATCAAAAAAATAAAACACCATAGAATAAAGTTGAGTATAAAAGGAGATGAAAAAACCAAAGGTGGGGGAGAAAGAAGCAAGGCAACACAAAAGGCTATGATTAGAGAAGAAAATTGTCAAGTGTATGAGGAACAAAGGGTCAGCAGGGGAAACAGCACATCCTATGAAAGATGGCAAAGGTAATTTATTGTCAAAAGAGGCAGATGTCACTTAAAAGAAAATGGATTTGTTTCAGTGTTTAAAAAGAATGTCAGAAGATAGGTCCAAGAAATAGACATAAATTTCCCAGAGGAGGAAGAAAAAGAAATACTAAGGATAATCACATCAGGAGAGCTGAAGTAATTAGGACATCTAGGAATTGATAAGACTATAAGGCAAGATGAAGTCCATTGATGAATTCTTTAAAGAATGTATCAAAAAAAAAAAGAGCAGAAACTTCTTTTTTTTCCAGCTTCCTGAGAGTTCTGAAGATAAATAGATATAAGTAGCATGTGCATAATTATGATGACAACAGCAGGCAGAAATAGAGTTTTCACTTCTAATCAGTATTTTCAGTAGTAACTAACAAATTATTCACATTCAAAGCTGATTTTGTCTGCATCATTACAGAGTTAGGCAGTGCTAAGTTAAAGTAGGAACTAAAAAAGTGTTTGTGTCTTCTAAGAATTGATGTAAAATCCTCGAAAAAATATTTTGAAACCATGATTACCAATTTCCACAGAAATTTTATTACTATCTGTATCACATGTCACTCTTTGAACCCACCCAGCCAGTAACAAAAAAACATGCAATAATTCACTAAAGCCCACCCCACTTCCTTTTGAATTGAGGAGGAAAAAAACTCAATAAAAGGCTTGAGGACTGAGAGTTAAGGACAGGGAGGATTCACTCACTACTTGTGGTCATGGGCAAAAAACAGAGTTGAGCCAGGGAGAAAATTTGGTTTAAACATCAAACCCACCACCAGTTTACCAATTAAGTCAGAGCAGGATAGTGAGAGAAAGAAACACAACCAGGTCCTAAATACACCTTCCCCCCACCCCTCCCTTCTTCCTGGCTACCTCCTTCCCCACAGAGACACAGGGGGGCAGGGGATGGGGGTTGAAACCTGTTCATTACACATAGCTGCTCCTTCCTCTTCAGGGTGAGCACTCCTCACAGTCTTTCCCTGCTCCAATGTGATGTCCCTTTCGTGGGAAACAGTTCTCCTCCACCTTCTCCAAAGTGAGTCCTTCCCGCTTGGTTTTATTTCTTCCTGAACTGCTCCAGTGCAGGTCCCTCCTATGGGCTGCAGTCCTCCCAGTGAAGGACTGCTCCAGCATGGTCTTCCCTCAGAGTCATGGCATGCTTGAAGCATTGTCCTCCACTCTGGTGTGGAGTCCTCCACGTTCTGTTGCATGCTGGGCCGCCATTTATCTTCCCTGCCTGCAGGACTCAGCCTGCCATCTCACCACAGGCTTCAGCAAAACATTTGTTCTTGTTCCCCTTCTCTCCCCCTTTCCTCCTCACTGTCCTTGATGACCACATGGTTGTTTCTCTCATCTCTGCCTCCTCTCCAAAACAAAGAACTACCCAACACAAAGGAACAGAAGTTGCCCAACAGGTTTCTTTTCTTGACGTTGATCTCAGAGGCACTGATTGGCTCAGCCTTGGCCACAAGCAGGTCTGGGTTGGAGGAAGCCCTAGAAGTTTTGCAAGGACTCTCCTCTTAGACCCACTGCTACCAAAAATACTCACCAGACACAAAATCATCATATCATGAAAAACAGAAAAATAAGGGTGTAAAGCATTTGAAATTCTAGAGTGAAAATTATGGATTACTTGTTTTTCACAAAAGTCAGAGTTAAATATGGTAAATCTCTATAGCTTATATCGGATGCATTTTTCTCCTATTCATCAAAGGGTTGTATGTTCATATGAATCCTTATGAAGTCCAGAGAAGTGAGCAAGATTTTGTCAGTTATTAACTTCATTTGCCTTTCGATCAGATCACATTACATTATTGTGTATTGAGACGTGGAAGATATGCTACAAAGTTTTTTGAAAGTTTCATGTTCCAAGATACGGCTTTTAGAACCATAAAATGTCACAGAAAATGCATTTTTCAGAGCTATTTCACTGAGATTTACAGTTATGCCAGACAAAGACTTGGTATGTGACACCCCTGGTACCTGTGATATGTCAGCTTTTGACTTCTGCCTATGTAACTTGTACCCTGCACATTTGATAGCACCAACCTCACCTAAGTTGTTATGTAGCTAACCTTAACCTATAACTTCATGTCAAGTGAGGATGTGAGAGAATCAAGAAGTGGAAGTGACACCCTTCCTTCTAACACCCTGCCTCTTGGCTGACATTATCAGCATAGGCAGATTGCTGACACCCTGCCCCCTGATACTCCTGTACTTTGACCAACACTGGCAGTGTAGGCCACTCATGTTATCCAGATAAGGTATGACTCTACCGAATCATACCTCTTTTGGTGGAGCCAAGGGATGGTGTGACTCTTACTCCTCTTATTCTTTCCAGATGACAATCCCTAATGCTGTTTCAAGTGTAATGGAAAAAAATCTCTACTGTCTTGTTTTCCTCTTTATCTGAGAAGTTGAGCTGTGCATGTGCAGATGCAGAAGGAAGTAGTCTCTTCTAAATATAAATCATGTGAATATTAATGAGCTTTCCATGCATGGAACTTGCAGCATCTTCCAATTAGGATGAGATAAAAGTGATTAAAAACAAGGTTTTATCTTAGTATATCTGGAAAGTTTGCTTCAGTATAAAAATATTTGAGGATGATCATTGGAGTACTATACACTTGGCCTAGATCATACCAGTCACCTTCAGTAGTCCTATTTCCTGCAAGTTGTCCTAATAATATCAGTCATACTCTCTGTAGACAAACACACTATTAACTGAAAGAGGAAAATCTAATTATTTTATTAATTATGTATTTTTCAACCACATTAAAAATAATGCCTGGAATGCCTTTTTGTTCAGAAGTTGTAAATCAAAATAACTGTAATATATTTTTAGTTATAACAAATGGATATTTTTTGTTTCTCAAAAAAAAATAACCTTTGTATTTAAGGAATGTTCTCTGCATGCAAGTACGCTGAAAAGGATGCCTCACTGAAATGTTCACTTATTTATTATACAATATAATGTTCATCAGCAAGAAATCCACAGTTAGTATATTCTCAGCAGAAACACGGGAGTGCTAAATTTATGGTGACCTAAGGGATGCTAAGATTTATTTTAAAAACATTAATTTGAAGACTTGTGCCAATTCCTCTGGGTTAAACACAGAAATAAATACATCGTTATATTTTCTTTAGTGATAACATTTATTACCTAACTTTCACAACTCCACTTAAAAGCCAGACTCTTACTTTTAACAAGTCTAAAGTTCCAATGCAAAGCAAGGTAAAGAATAGTTAACGCATGCAGCATCATATTACAGTAAAGCTACTATTAGGTAGTCACAGAATCACAGAATGTTAGGGGTTGGAAGGGACCTCTGAAGATCATCTAGTCCAACCTGTATTGACTACACCCAGGCTGAACTGAAAAAATATCTCTCAAGATCTTTTTGTTCTGATTAAGAGCCTGAGGATCAGGCCCGGTAGTTGCAATAGAAAAAAACATTTAGAGCTTTTGTAGTTTTTAATCTTTTTTTATATGGCAGATGATAGTTTCCATTTACGTAGGAGATTTAGCTTCATTTTATTTTTACATTTAGATAGCTTTAGCAAGTGACAATAGTTTGACTTTTACCTGCATTCATGCAAAAGTAAAAACAACATTACAAGAATATCTGTTTGTAACTGTGGTGATATATTTGTAGATAATATAATATTAATGAGTTTTGTAAATCGACTTACTTTTATGAAATACAAAATGATTTGGTTTTTTAATGAACTTGCCTACATTGCCGAACCGTAGAAAATTTCTTAGACTGAAGAAAGCTAAGCAGGCTATTGAAATTTTAAGATTAATGATTTTCTACTGACTTGTAAATTCTACTTAGTTCTTTATTAACACTTTTTTACTTGCTCATGGAGTATCAGTTTCCTGCTCAAATTCTGAAGCACTTATGATATCACTAAAACTTTTCCTTCATAGAATTGAATAGGTTCATTTGGTCTTCCTCTGGGAAAAGGGGAACAACTTGAGAAAGACCTGGAATCTCTCTTCACCTCCTTTTTTAATAATGAGAAGAAAATAACGGAGAGGTTCTCCCCTGCCTCTCTCCTCTCCCTGCCCCTGTCCCTGACTCCCTAGAATAGGGTGCATTCTGCTTCCTGCCTGAATCTGTGCTTTCAACTTAATACATCAAGGCACCACCTAACTTTTTAGGTAGCAACATACATTAAGCTTCAGCTCTGCTTTGAAGGCTAAGCTGAAGCTTTAAATAGCACACCATTAAAAACTGAAATACAGACCTGAGTTCTCTGAGCCCATTTGCACCTTCAGTGTCACCAGGGCAAAGCACTATAAATGTATTTGTGCAGGTGGCAGCTGTCTATCACAAGCCTTATTCTTGGCTGTTTCAGACTTCCCAGCCTTACTAAATCCTCAGCTCCTGTTTCCCAAGTTGTCAAGTGGTAAGAAAACACAGGTCCTCTCTAGTGCTTTAAAATATTGAGTAGCTGAAAATTAGCCTAGCCCCAGTGTGAGTTAACACAGTTACTGATTGCTAAAAAACCTGGTAATATTAAATAATAGAACAGCCGATAACTATTCAGAAAGCTTATATTGTAGTAAATTGATATTCAATTGTACCCACAAAGCAAAACTACTAACCTGGTTCACACAATTGGAATAAACCCAATCAGCAGCAACAGCAGCCTGAAATAAAATTCACATCCTGTCTTCACTGTCAGTTTAGATCAATGAGCTGACAAAAGACATAAAAACCTCTTCCACTAGTGCAGCATAGCTCACCATGTTCACTTTGCTTTGGTCTCTCTTCCTCCTTATCCTTCTCCCGTTTGGTAAGCACCCATGATGGCAGAGCAGAACCTGCTAGCTGCAGCTGGGCTGTGTTTTATTGCAGTGCTGGGGCTGCTGTAGCTTTTTGGAGCTGGAACATCTGCCCTTAGTCTCCCTGTTGGCTTACAGCTCACAGCTTCCTCTCCAGGAGGGACCCAACAAGCTTGAGTGGAGCGGCCTCCTTGTGGGAGGCCATGTACATCCAGTCCCCAACAGAGGAGCCTGGAGGTGGCCTCAGACCTCCCAACTGGGATGCATCATGCTGAGCTAACTCTCATGACCACAGAGACTGCCTGAGCCTTTCTTCAGCTGATGGCATGTCTTGTGGGATGCCTATTGCACTGTACTATCTGCAGTTGTGTGCTCTTGTGCACTTTAATAATGACTTTAATTGCATGGTGCTCTATCATCTTTCCTTTTTGGTTGTTGCCTTCTTGCCTGTAGCTTGTACATGACAGTAAAGTCACTATCCTCTTCCTAGAAGAAGATGGGAAAGACATCAAAGATGAAGGAGAGAGGCAGGGAGAGAGAGAGGACGAGCTAGAATTTAGGATTTTTTTTTTTAAATATTCTGCAAAACAGATTCTGTGATAAGTCCTTTTGTAAAATATATGATACTGAGCAAATCACTGGCATTTCTCCCTTTGCTTTAATGTGGTGGAGTTGCATTTTTCAAGATGAAGTACATGAAATTTATTTTCAGAACTGTTTCATCTTGACAACTGTAATAATATATCAGTGAGAGCCAGGAGGTCTGTGAAAATGTACATTCAAGTCTTCTAGAAGAGAACATTTTTATTGAGAATGTTCTGTTTCTCAGAAGAATTCCTAAATACTAATTCATTCAATAAAAGAATATGTTACTGTTCTCCCAGCTATGTTTTCTGTGAAGTTAGCCATCTCTGAGAGAGCCTACTTTTCACCCTAGGAGACCTAATGGGTAAAATCTCTAATACCAAACTCCAGTTGTGGCTGAGATGTGGGCAAGATCTGTTCACTCTCGACAAAACACAGTAATTTGATACAGATACTTAGACATGCCCCAAAAATATTACCAGTGAAGGTTAGTCACCTTTAGAGATGAATGGCGAATGAGTAAATGGTTTGAGAAACTCAGTGTTGGAATTGAGGTCTCTTGTTTTAATGTACATAATCCAACAAGGGGCAGAAACAATTTGGCATCCAAAAGCAAGACTTACTGATGTAATTTGTCCTTTTGAGAATCATGAATTCATGGCTGAGGTGGACTGTCATTTTCAGTATGTTGTAGAGTTCAGCTGCTATCTTTGCATGGCAGTTTGCTCCTTTGTTCAGAAATATCAGCCTGGATTTGGGGCTTGCATACTTGTCTTCTTCTGCTTCTGTGGTGCAGTATAGGCTACACTAGTGGACATTCCACTCTCTTGAAATCTAGTCCTCAAAGACAGAGCAGTATTTCTGTGCAGTGTGTAGTTCCCACTACATTAACTGGGACTTGTGTATTAAATACCTTTGTCTATCCAGCTCTTAAATCCTGTTAAGGATCTAGTCCTCAGATACAAAGGTGAGCACTATAAGAAAGCCCAAGATTTGCATAGTAAGTAAGGTATGCATAGTAAGTAAGGGCATATTGCAAGGGCAGGAGAAGGGAATATTGAGCCATTGTTGCTTCATTCTCCAAGCATCAGTGACCATCATCCTGTCCACGGAACAAAGCAAACATCCTGTGAGAAAACAACAATATTTGATAATGTCATTTTTGCTCCTAAGATTTGTCACAATAAGTTAGAGTTTAGCCTAAGACTAGAAATAAAATGAACAACATTTTTTGAACTGTGTCCTTCCTGATATTTTGATTTAGTTTACATTGGCACAGGATACATATACATATATAAATATTTGCACCAAATAATCACTTTCTGTACTAACCACAGTATATACTAAGTAAATAGGCTCATAGTTCAATATAGACATTTTAGGATCACATAAAGCTACTAAATGGTAACTTCTGTGATTGTATGTATGTATCTTCAATGTCTGCCCTTCTTCCTTTTACTTGTTTGTCTCAGATTTTTTTTTAAGAGTATCTAATAGCTCTTCTGAGCTGCAGGATAGTGTGTATTGCACTCATTTTCAGAGCCTTTGTGTATTATTATGGAACAAATTAGTAATGGTAAGTACATAAAGAATGGAAAAATTAAAGTTAGTAAAAAGTGTTTATTTTTCTAGAGTTTAAGCCAGCAGGAGTCTCTCTTGTTCTTTTCTTCGCAGAAACGTACAATGCTTCAGAAAAAGGGTTTCCCACTGGATAAAGAACAGAAAATTTTAATAAAGAACAGTAAATTTTAATACATTTCTCACTGTAGAACTAATTACAACCATTGTAATATTGCTTACATGTATATGCTTTCTTATTCAGCACAAAACCTCAGAGCTGCAGCATAATGAATGCAGCTCTGTTTCTGCTTTTTAATCTCAGCATTTTAGGGCAGTCGTCTTGATGCAGGCTACATTAGTCATAATCATACCTGCTGTTACAAGAAGAGTATATAGAATAATTGAAGCACTGAGAAAATCTTCTTCAGGCTTTTTGTTTGAAGGTGCATAATGTATGTAAGAGATGTTACGACAGCACTTTGTTGACAATAAGCTGATACCAGCAAATTTCAAAAATGTTGTATCTGCATAGATAATCACTTTGACTATTTACAGTTAAGCTGTAAAAGGAATAAAATAATAAAAGGCACACACTGCAAAAGTGGCTTTTGTCCTTTTAGAAAGAAAATCTAGTGAAAAAATATGCTTAGCAATTAAAGTACAATATCTATAATTTTCTATAGAAATCATGCCTAGGTTAAAAAGTAATATTGACAAATTGGTGCTAAGATTTTTGAAAGATATTTTTATTCACTTATGACCTTTAACACTTTTTACAAATGGTTATTAACTTAAATCAACTTTTCTCAATGTCTGCAGATGTTAAAGAGAATTCTTAGGTACATATTTACAGGGACAATTCAACATGCAATTTTCTAAGAATTTCTTGTTGTTGTTGTTCCCTCAACAAGTTCTGTGAGAAAACCAGGCCTTGGGGAGAAAAAAAGAGTATAGCCAGACAAAATACAAACTTAATCAGTATTCAGAGAGCATATCAAGACTGTTTAAGCCAGAACATGCAACATAATGTCAGTGAGATTGTCTTTCCTGAATGTGTATACCCAGTAATGATTCTCCAAGTAGAATATAATTCCACAATTAAGTAGTGACTGAAGAGAGAGAGCCCACACAGTTTTAAAAATAAGTTTGTGAAGGAGACCAGGGGCAGGAGATTGATAGGAACGCAGAGATATGAATATGATGGTAGGAGATGGCGTTACAGCTACAGCCATGGTAGTGCTACATAGTAAGAGATTGCTGAATGGCAGAAATGGAGCCATCATTGAGTAGAGAGAATCATAGAATGCATTGCAGTGGAAAGGACCTTTAAAGATCATCTAGTCCAACCCTCCAAAGTGTCATATACATGCTATGGTTTAAAACCAGTCCTCCAGAAACTTCTAGTCTGTGTGCATCATGCATCTGATACAGAGAAGCCTTTGCTTTAAACTTAAAAAAGTGTTTGAAACATGCAGGAGACAGACTGCTATATTTTCCTTCTATAATAACGGAACACTTGAGGTAGCTCATCTGGGTGATCCAAATGCCATGGGTAACATTTTCCTGTTGTCCCTACCCATCTCCACTATGTTTGAATTGGGGTCAGCAGCCAGCCCCTTCCTCACAGCAGACTTTCTGCCAACGTGACACTCCTTTGTTCCTGTTTCTTCAGAACTGTAAATGAAGTCACAGCCACAAAAATCCTCTGAACAGTGTCAGAGAAGCCAGACAAAAAAATCAAAGCGGAGTCATGTGCACAAGCAGGAAGATTGATCACATGTGCATTTGGCTGATCAACAAAGTTAATTGAAATACAGTTATGTCAGCCTTCACTCCTCAAACAGTTTACTCTGCAAAAGAGCAGAGTTACAACAGCGAGGAAATGCCATGTAGCTAGGAAAAGAACAGGTAGGTGTTCATGTCAGTGTTGAAATAAGGCGGCAAGTCAAGAACAGCCAAGTTCACAAGTTTTCATTTTCTGAATGTTCATTTTTGCTTTAGATATCATCCCAAAATTTTCAGGCTTGAGACTTTTTGGGGGATATGGGAAGCATTCTAAATGATCACATTAAAAAATCCATTATTTGTCTAAATGTCTAAATGAGTTAGAAAAGTACTCCATGGAAAATTTCTGTGCTGAATTTTATTTAACTATTCGCATTTTACATGAGCTATGAGGATATCAGATAAGAACAGAAATAGACTTCCAGGTGCATTTCTTTGCAATGTTTGATATAGCTTGCCAAAGGACACTATCTATGCTTTCTTTCTATGAGCATGTCTTAGTCAGTAGAGACTAAAGCTACTTATATTTCAATTGCTTCTTTTGTAAAAAAAAAAGTAACAAAAAGATAATGAAGAATTTCAGGGGGTGATGGAAGGTATTTTCCTGGATGTAAAGCATAGGATACATTTTATTTGGCTTTCTTCTTTTTTTCTTTTTTTTTTAAAGTAGCTATATTGCAAAAATAATAGATATTCATCCAAACATTTTGGGGTTATTCAAACAAGACACAGTTTCAAGCTTTTAAGTGCCCACCCCGTTTTAACTCGAAACATGAGCTTCCAGAAGAGTACATCTTGTGTCAGATGTGCATTACAGACTGATTTATAGTACATATATATAATGTAGATTGTAGTCTTGTTCTGGAGAGAGCTATCATGGTCTCTGACGGGCCTTCTTAATAAAATCACTAAGCAAAGACTTTAAAGGGCCTTATCAGTTTAAAAATGACTAAAAAGCAGTATAAACTCAACTTGGTCTCAGTGGCAGTAAGCCTTGTGGATCTACCATCAGGTACAATTTTGTCTGCCTTCATGCAGTTTGCAGGATGCACAAGTGCTGAACTGTCTGTCTCATTTGCCTTTGCCCTTTGGGTAATCACTATCATTTTAGTGAGCTTCTGACTGTTCTCCAGGGTATAGGTAATGAAAACCAATATCAGATGCGTATAGTATTAGACAACCTTATTGCGGTGCTGGCATCACACATCATTACTATCAATTTGACCTTGTCAGCACACTGTGCAATATGTTCTTTTCTTTAGGTTTTATTACTGCTATTCTCCCTGTCTGCTGGAGTTACGTTATCTAATTGATCTCAACAGTACACTCGCCCATAACTAGAATAAGTGCTCCGTCTTCAGGCATATTATTGTAGTGATTTCTTGCATTTTTCCATAGCTCATATCTGAATGGACTTGTTATGTGCATTATTATGCGCTGTAATGTATTTTGCCTTTTAGATAAGATCTTGCACTCCCTGTCATTCACTCTCCTTTAACTGAGTAAAGAGCTTATTAGCAATGCATACTTCATCCTCTGAGATAAGCTGCTGTTAATGCATTTATGCCATCATTTATTCTAAAAATGTTGTGGGGAAAGTGCTATTCAATAAACATATAGGTTTTGCATTCGTACCTCCAATATATTAAAATAATATTCAGGTCACTGAGCCAAATTGAAGAGATCCTGACACCAGAAAGACACAATGTTTTCCAGTTCCAGTAACAGCGTAATGAAGAATTAAATGAATTACAGAGGAAAGAATTATAGTTGCAAAAAGTAGATTATCAATATGATTTCAGATTGTGAAATTGCAAGGAATAACTAGGCTAACTGTTGCAACATTTGGAAAACTTTTCAAGAGACAGAGTTTGAAAACATTTTGGTAGAAACAAAAATGAGCATTTGTTAACTTGTTTGAGTGGTGAGAGGGGAGAATGGAGAGAGACTGAGATAGCTAAAGGGCACCCAGAATTTTAAGAATGAAACTAATAAATAACAAGGAACTGTAGTAGGAGTTAGGACAAGGAATAGACAAAGTAACGATAACTTTGGCATAAAGAGTTCCAACTGATTTACTTCAACCTTGTACAAGCTAGAAATTTCATCTAACACAATCATCTAGTTTTGCTTTATAGTCGGTGACATGGGTACTTCTAAAGGCTGATTCATGTCTTCTTTCAGAGATGCTTATTGTTAAACGGGATTAACTAGAGATGTTTTCTTCTCTCTCTCTCTTTTTACAAAGACTATGGTGAGAGTTTAAACTGATTGTCAAACTTTTACATGCCTTCAGTTTAGGAGGGATGCATTCCTCTAACAAGATCAAGATGGTAGGAACATCTGGATTATCGCAACAAAATATGACACAGAACTAAGACTAAGGAAGGTAAAACTTAGCATGAAGCTGGCAAAATACAACGGAAGAATGATTCCTCTGGATCACTTGCAGGAGTGCTGGTTTGTTTTTGTTTTTGTTTTTGTTTTTGTTTTTGTCTTTGTCTTTGTCTTTGTCTTTGTCTTTGTCTTTATTTTCATTTTCAAAAATGTCTTCAGTAGATTTATTACAGAAATACACCTAGATGTTTATTTTGATAATCTGTAAACAGCCTTGCACTGCACAGAGGAAGAGGTAAGAGTGCGTTTATTTAACTTCATTTTATTCCAGTGGAAATGCCATGCTTCTTCACTTCAAGATCATGTATTTTACATCCAAATCTTTAGTGAAACTCTGCTTCTGGAGGCAGCAAGTTAGCGGTGGCAGCATTTGGAAAGGACAGGGGGAAATCTCGATTAAGCCACAATGCAGTCCAGCATAGGAGGAACCCTAGGTATAAATATTTCTAAAGTCTGAAGTATTTCTTGCTTCTAAATATACATATTTTTAAATTAAATCAATTATTTCCACAGGCATTAAAACTACTAGCAACTCAATTGTTTCCAGTCTTAAATTGAAAATACTTTAACATTATTCAGCAGATCATTTCATAAATATAAACTTTGTGGCTAGAAAATGAAAAAAAACCCATAAAAGTATCAAACCCATAAATACAAGCAAAAAAAAAAAAGAAAATAACATAACTCCATACAATAAAGTATTTAACATATACTCTCAGGAAGCCTCTATGACTAGTTTTTCAACTCCATCCGTGGCAGTTCATAGAAGCATAGAATGACCTAGGCTGGAAGGGACCTCAGAGATCATTTTAATCCAGCCTCCTTGCCGCCAGGGACACCACCTCTCGACTAGATCAGGCAACACATGGGGACTAAATGGGAATCGAACCTGTGACCTTGGCGTTGTTGGCGCCATGCTCAACTGACTGAGCTAACAGGCCCCCCTAAACAAATAACTTGACAAGGACAGCAACTAAGGCTTGGATGGAACCTGAGCTTAATGATCAACAACACAGGTTTTCCTGTCAGAAGGGTGAAAGTGAAAGCAAGTGTTTGTGGAGAGTCTTTTTTTTTTTAGATTAGATACTGTTGAGCAATGGAGAGCCAATAGGATTATGGGAACCCGGAGTGTGTCCAAGTGATGGACCGGCAGACTACCAGTCAATCATGTCCTAAGTGACTTTTTCATCTCCAAATGTGGATCCTAAAGAGCAAAAGGAACCTGTCACTATAATGTTAAAGGATTGCCAGAGTTGGCAGAAGGGGTGATGGAGGTGGCCCGTATGCAGTTCATTTATGAGAGGAGGCAGCACTGGGTGTTAATGGCTACACTGGTGAATCCTGGCTGCCTTAGACCATTCATTAAAGGTCTACTGGGTATTTTAAATATACATGTCCAGTCTCTCAGAGAAAGGATTCAGAGGACCATAGAACATAACTGGCAAATCCCTTCACCCACCTACATGGTGAATTGGGTAACAGTTAATTAATATAGTTAACCATACAGTTGATTATGAATGAGAGATGGGATGGGTCAAGCCGAGCAGTAGTGCTCACAGGAACAGGAAGCTTTGGCAAGTTGGTCGCAAACTGAGTCCTAAGTGGCCTCCCTCCCAGGTGTCTGAACCCTCCCGAGGGAAACCAGATCAAACTCACAGTCTGGGAGAGAACAATCCATGACGAAATGCTATGGTATTAGGGGTGCTCTGGGCAGTGCTGCATGGACACTTCAACATCTTTCTTGATGACCTTGATAAGGACATTGAAGGTATTATTGGTAAGTTCACAGATGACACCAAGTTGAGTGGGCGTGTTGATCTGCACAAGGATAAGGAGGCTTTACAGAGAGACTTGGATAGATTGGATCAATG